>NW_007233896.1:459534-499563 GCF_000164805.1 Carlito syrichta | reverse complement strand
CAACATAGCCATCGACTTCGGGGAGCAGGTAAGCCCCAGCCGCGCCCCGCGCCCCGCACCCTGCGCCCCGCTCTGCCTTGGCCTTAGACGCCGGGACGCCCGGGAACCGGGGCAGAGGGGAGTCACCTGCTCCGAGTCCCTTGTGATCCTGGAACATTTGGTCGGGTTTGCAGCTTGTCAAGGGTGACTTTTCCAGCACCCCGTACCCTCCCTCCCCCCGATTATCCAGCAGACTTTTCCAGCCCTCCCTGGAAAGATGTTAAAAAGACCGGGTAGTGGGGAGCTTCACCTATAGACGGGTTTTTAGTGCACGGGAAGAGTATTATGTAATTTGCGATTATGTAAACCTCAGCTCCGTAATTAAAATGTAGTTTCTAGTAGCTTAAGTGCTGGGTTTTTATTTATCCAGGGTTAGTGGTAAAGGTGCTGGTGGGGAGATTTTGTATTATAATGTGGCCAAGTTGATTTCTCAGATACTTCTGATTTTTAAACATTTGTTTTGCAGCCCAGGTAAGGATGAGGGGTGTCCCGAATGTGTCCTGAGAAACCCACCGTTGGTCATTTCTCGTTTGGGGTTTCTTTTTCTTTTTTCTTTTTTTCTTTTCGTGGACCACTAAAGAGGGGAGCACGTTACTGTCTGGTGCTGCCTTCTCGTCCTTGTTTCTTGTTCATGTTTTCCCCATGTGGCGTCATTGCAAATTTAGTGCTGCAGGCTCTCCAGCGAGGGACATTGGTACCCGGCACTTTGCATGTGGGGACCGTTTTCGCAGGGCCTCCAGAGGGACGCAATTGCATCCCAAGGCCCGGGAGAGGAATTGGGAATAAGGAAGACACTCACATGCCACCCTGATGGGCAGGGGTCCGACGTGGCCAGGGGGTGTGACGAACAACAGTCTTGGTGTTTTGGTGTCATCTTCTTTTCCTTTAAGTCAAGAGATTTCAAAAGATATTTATATGGAATATGCACCTATTTTGATGCACTGCTAATTTAGAAAGTCAAACAGCTTTTCAGAAAGCAGTTACAAACCAGGAATTTGTCTGACTCCTTCGTTTGATGAAAATCTGCTTGGATTTGTCTCTCTGTGCTCAGAACTTTTGAATAATTGCAATTCATGAGCTCCCTAATACGTAACTCACATTGTAAGCTACTTTTTGCTGTGAATTTTCTTGCTGGTAGGTGTTCGCAGTATGGCGTCTTCTCTAGAGATCTTTGTCTTGGAAGCCAACCAATTTCCTTTGATGAAATATTATATCTTTTCCGTTGCCACTCGGCCCTGCAGTACCTCACAAGGGTACCCCAAGGGCTTCTTCTTCACTCCTGCTCCACCTCCATCCCACCTACCTTTCTTTCTTTCGTAAGTGACCGGTCACTTTGAGCATTTCTTATAAGCTGTGGGAAAGTTTTCAGACATGAATTTACTACATGGGACATTTTAGATGAGTCAAGTGCTGTATATTCACTTGAACCTTTTGCCACTTTAAGGCTTATGTTATTGGAGTTGCCTCGAAGGTTGTCAGAAAGACTGGGCTGCTCATCTGACATGAGAGAGAGAGAGAGAGAGAGAGAGAGAGAAAGAGAGAGAGAGTGTGTGTGTTAAGACTCATGGGGATAGCTAGTGGAAGTAAGAGTGGTCTTTGTCGTAAACTACCTGAAGCATACCTTGGTATTGCCTCCCGTTTGTCTTGATTTGATAAAAGACTGATATAACTAAGCTTGATTTGGGTATAAGGAATCTTCTGAAGTCACGAAAGGGGGGCTAGACATAAGAGACAACTATACAGATGGTTTATTGTAGTAGGTCTAATAATTCAAACTCATTCTTAAAACATTGCTAACCTGATCATAGCTGATGTAAGCAAATTACTTGAAGAGTTGTGTTTTTGCACAGAAGCAAAATGTTATCAACAAGTGTCATTTGAGGTCCTTTCTCCACAATCACCAGTGTGTTTATGCGATGATAGGCTGCCTGCTGGTGGAGGTATTTTATCACAGAGTGAAGGGTGGAGAGATGGGAAAGAAGATAGGTTTCCAAAACCTTGCTTTGCTTTCTGTTGTCAAATGATAATTGTTTTTGCAAGGGGTGCAGGGTGAGAAGAACAGAACTTACTCTTTCTCAGTATTGAACCAGAGGGAAACAGGGATAGTGGGCGTGAAAGAGTGGCCTGGTGTGTGTGGGTGATGAATAGAAGAACATTTCACCCCAACTCTGCTGAAGCACAGGAAAGAGGAGAAATAAACCAATTTGCAAACGTGAGTCTACCTTAGACTTCTGAAAATCGCAGCTCTTGACCATAGAGTTCTGGGCAGATGGACACATGTGGGCCCTGCAATGAGTGGGCAGCCACATTACACCTCGCAGGAAGGGAATGATGATTCATTGGTTAGTGATTTACAGATGCTAAGGTGGAGAGGTGACACAGTACAAAGGTACATGAAGCCTCTGGTTCACATGCTTTCAAGATGATTAAGAAATGCAAAATCAAAAGAATAAAGCATCTCTCTGGCTTTTAAAGTTTTCTGTCTTGTCACGAACAAAAATCACACTAAACCATTTAAAATATTTCTTGGATGAGGCATTTTTATAGTTATAAACATCACAGTTTGTGGTTTCTTTAGAAACCATAAACAGATCTTTTAAAATGGAAATCTAGCTGCCCACCAGGTTCTCTTGAAAGTTGAATACGGCAGCACATGTGTGACCTAGTGGGCAGCACATGCGTGACCTTGTGAAGGAATTACCCGTTAATGACCTTAGAGCTATCAGTGTGCTTGGAGGGGCATGAGGAGGCCTTGTAACAATCTCTCCAGAATGTTCTAATAGTCGCCATGAGAATTATCTGTTGTGTATAGCTTTCTCTGTCATTTTATAGCTCAGTCAGGGAGAAAACTCAAGTATTATGGAGTGCTTACTCTAATAAAACTAGCAAAACTTATCATATTTTTCAGTTTTGGTGGTGGCGGTAACATGAGGGGGTGAGGGGAAAGGTTGAGTTCTACACCAAACTAAAAAAGCTAGGAATAAAATGACCTGCTTTTTAATATATATTTTTTAAAGCTGATTTCTATTTCTTATTTTATTAATTTATTTATTATTTTGTTTTGTTTTGTTTTTGAGTTGGAGTCTCACTCTGTCACCCAGACTGGAGTGCAGTGGCCGCTCCCGGCCACCTCAGCCTCTACCTGCTGGGCTCCAGCGATCCTTCCACCTCAGTCTTCCAAGTAGCTGGAACTACAGGTGCACGCTACCATGCCTGGCTAATTTTTTGATTTATTGTAGAGATAAGGTCTCACCAAGTTGCCCAGGTGGGTCTCAAACCTGCAGGCTCAGGCAATCCACTCACCTAGGCCTCCCAAAGAGTGGGATTACAGGTTGAGCCACCGAGCCCGGCCAATTTATTTTTTTTGAGTTGGAGTCTCTCTGTTGCCCATGCTGGAGTGCAGTGGCACACTCGTGGCCACCCAGCTTCAATCTGCTGTGCTCTGGAGATTCTTCCACCTCAGCCTTCCAAGTAGCTGGAACTACAGGCGCGTGCTACCATGCCTAGCTAATTTTTTTTTTTAATTTTAATTTTTATTGTAGAGACAAGGTCTCACAAGTTGCCTGGGCTGGTCTCAAACCCGCGGGCTCAGGCAATCTACTCACCTCGGCCTCCCAAAGTGCTGGGATTACAGGCTGAGCCACTGAGCCCGGCCTGCTTTTTAATATAAAACATAGGCACCATAGAAAAGAATAAGAACACATCTATTTTTGCAGAAACTAAAATAATATTTGTAGAACCTTATAGGTATATAAAATACTTTATAATTAGAGTATATCTGGAATTATTTGATCTCCGTTTTTACAGATTAAGAATCAAAAGTATTGCCGGGCTCAGTGGCTCAGCCTGTAATCCCACACTTTGGGAGGCTGAGGTGAGTGGATTGCCCGAGCCCGCAGGTTCGAGACCCGCCTAGACAACTTGGTGAGACCTCATGTCTACAATAAATCAAAAATTAGCCAGGCGTGGTAGTGCGCACCTGTAGTTCCAGCTACGTGGAAGGCTGAGGCGGAAGGATTGCCGGAGCCCAGCAGGTCGAGGCTGTGGTGGCCGGGAGTGGCCACTGCACTCCAATCTGGGTGACAGAGTGAGACTCCAACTCAAAAAAATAAAAAGAATCAAAAGTATTAATTGCTTCCATTCATTGAACATCTGGTATGTGATTGTAATATCTCAGCACATATTAGATATGAAGAAAGAATGAGAAGCCTGGGTCTGTTCGGGTTTTGCTCAAGATCACACAGGTAGTAATTGCCAGAGCTCAGATCAAGTCCATAATCACCTGGTCCTTGTAAGTTTAGAAATAAGCTTTTCTGATCCCCAGCCTAGGCCTAAAGTTAATCTTAGGTGTCATATTTTGAATTTTAAAATCTCCAGCTGGGTGCAGTGGCTCAGGCCTGTAATCCCAGCACTTTGGGAGGTGAAGGCGAGAGGATTGCCTTAGCTCAGGAGTTCAAGACTAGCTTGAGCAACACAGTGAGACCTCGTTCCTACAATAAATTAAAAAATTAGCCAGGTGTGGTGGCACATACCTGTAATTCCAGCTACCTGGAATACTCAGGTAGAAGGATCGCCTGAGCCCACCAGGTCGAGGCTGCGGTAGCCGTGAGTAGCGTGCCACTGCACTCCAGCCTGAGTGACAGGGTGAGACTCCGATTAAAAAAAAAAAAAGTAGGCCAATCAAAAGGAAGGCTCCCAGGAAAGGGATATTATGATCGTTACGTTCATTTTAAGAAAAAACTGAAATACCCAAATGATTAAATCAATACCATATCTTAGTTTAACAAGGTTGGCATAGCTTTTGGTCAAGGAGAAAGAAAATAAGAAACAACTGATAACTCACTAGAGAGTTATTTAGAAGGCACATAGTTGTCGTTGTTGTTGTTGTTTTTGAGTCGGGGTCACACTGGGTCATGCTGTCTCCCAGGCTGTATTGCAGTGGCACCATCAATCCACAGCTCACTGCAACCTTGACCTCCTGGGCTCAGGTAATCCTTCGGCCTCAGCCTTCGGAGTCTCAGCTAGAACTACAGGCATGAGTCAGGATGCCTGGCCATCACTTAGTCTTTATCATTAGAACAATACAGGTTTTGGAGGAAAGAAGGAAGATGTTGAGATGTTTTTTAAACAATGTATTTCTTTTAAGGAATCTGCAGAAGTCCACTTGATCTCACCATGTTCAAAGGACTTATTTCTGTTTAAAACTAAATTTGGTACAGTCTCTGATTTCCTTGAAAGTCAAATTCACTAAATTATGTAGACTAAATTAATGAACTATTTAGGGTGCTTGATGACATTTAAAATGTTAAGAACAGGCCAGGGTGCTGTGACTCACACTTATAATCCCAGCCCTTTGGGAGGCAGAGGCAGGAGGATTGCTTGAGACCAGGAGTTCGAGATTAGCCTGGAAAACATAGTGAGTGAGACCTTATCTCTACCCAAAAAAAAGTTTTAAAGAATTCATCAGGTGTGGTGGCATGTGCCTACAGTCCTAGGTATTTCAGAGGCTGAGGCAGGAGAATTGCTTGAGCCCAGAAGTTGGAGGTATTGTGAGCTATGATTGTGCACTTAAGCCTGGGTAACAGAGTGAGACCCTGTCTCTGGAAAAAAAAAAAAGTTAAGGTCAACTTTGCTGTGAAGACTTTGAAAAAGAAAGGTGAAATTGCTCTCACTTAAGAAGAAATGTGTTCCGCCTAGGGCCAAAAATCTACTCTCTCACATTCAAAAGTGAAAGAGGTATTTCAAATACCTTAATAATTTCAAACACTTTAGGTATTACAAGTTGCCCTGAATCTGGATGGGTCTAATATAATAATTCAGAGACCAGAGGTGTTCATCTGTGAATGAAGAGTTTTGCAAGTAGATTGTTACAATCACTGGAGTAGGAGTGTTAATTTTCCCCACTTCCTAATTTAGAGAAGTTTTGTAATTTAGGAACCCTAGAGTTAGACTTCCATAGAATAAGAAGATCTCAAATTATTAATATCACAAAATGGAAAAAAAAAAGAGAAGCTTAGGAAAAATAGCTTAATGGACATTACTTCTGTTTGCTGAATACAGAAACACGCCCTCTCTCTTCCCCGAAAAACAAACAAAAATCTTCCATTAGACAGAAGATACAGGAATAAAAAAGAGCAAATGTAGAGTATGTAGCACTGGCCCCTAGTGGAAGGGACTCTTCATCCAAGGTCACTGAGCAGTGGAGATGTCCCCAGGCAGAGCTTGTCTTAAGTAATAATAATAAAAGTGCCTGTTGCGTGGTCCACTTCCCCAAGCTCTGAAAGAAAGAAATGGAAATCCCAAGCTAAGTTTCTGAGTCACTGTAAGGCAGACCTTTCCCCCCTTCCAGATTCTATATTAACAGAATAAATTTCAAAATAATTTTTTTTCTAATTTTAAAAATAATATATACTGATTACGCAAAGTTTGATAAACATTCACAAAATAAAAACAAAAAACAAAAAACACAACCCCTGTAATTCTACTCTGAAGAGAAAACCCCTTTGACAATTTGGATCTCTCCTGCCAGTCTGTTTTTTAACACAGTTGAGGAAATGTGTGTGTGTCTATGTAGTGTGTGTGTATATTTATGTATATATTCACATATATACGTATAAGGGCATGTGTATTTATATATAATGTTCCACAGAATACAGAAGCATTTTTCCCAAATCGTTCACAAGTATTTAGGCATGATTTATTTATTTATTTTTATTTATTTTTATTTTTTGAGTTGGAGTCTTGCTCTGTCGCCCAGACTGGAGTGCAGTGGCCGCTCCCGGCCACCGCAGCCTTGACCTGCTGGGCTCCGGCAATCCTTCCGCCTCAGCCTTCCAAGTAGCTGGAACTACAGGCGCGCGCTACCACGCCCGGCTGATTTTTGATTGTAGAGATGAGGGCTCACCAAGTTGCCCAGGCGGGTCCCGAACCCGCGGGATCAGGCAATCCACTCACCTCAGCCTCCCAAGGCGTGGGATTACAGGCTGAGCCACCAAGCCCGGCTTTTAGGCATGATTTAAATGGAAGCATGATATTTGGTTACATGAGCATGCTGTCATTTCTTTAGCTGTATATTACCCTATTGTTTAAACACTGAGTATTTTTGTTTTTTGTTTTTGCAGTCTAAAGTTTCAGTGGCCATCCCTGTGTGATGAGTAGATCATGTGTTTTCTCTGACTGCCTTGAGCTTTATGCTTGGCATAATTTGGTATCTATTTAACTTTCCCATTCATACAGAGAAAATGAGGTCATGCTTTTCTTACTGCCCATATTTAGTCAAGGACACTGTGACCTCCTCAGTCCAATTGACACTCACTTCCCTGCTATGTTTCCCTATTCTCTGTAGATGACCATCTACATTTAAAAATCCATCTCTTCAGATGACCTAGGTAAGTAGGTTGTTTCTGGAGCCACAAAGGTATAATCATGAGGTTGACTTGTTTACTCATTTTTTTACTTATTGAGAGGTGGTTTGATGACCAGCCTAAATGCCACTTTGTCTGAATATTTTCAAGCACATCTTTCATTCATAGAAGCAGTGTTTAAATCTCTTTCTAGTAATAGATCAAATTCTTTAAAAGCAGTTTTTGAAGTGTAATATCATTGATGGTATTGTGTACTTTTTAGATGTGACAATTATTCATGATAATTTGGTTTCCATGCTTAATTTGGAACAATGAAGCAATTAGGTGGGAGGAGAGACCATATGAGTTAGAGTAAATACACCTCATTAAACTCCTGGTATAACATACCACAGTGACTTGGGTGATGCCTACATTTTTAAAAACACTAAATCGAGTATTTTTTGAACACCTGTGATTGCCTATTAGCGACTGTGGAGATGCAATAGAGAAAGCCCAGTTTTGTTCAGCCTTATTTGGGGGATGAGCTGAGTGAATTTTCTTAATACCTGAAGTGGAAATCATTGGGTTTTCTTCTTTTTTTAGAATGAGAACTAAAATCTAAGCTCTACTGCACACTTCTTTACCTTACTAAACGGGTATCATATATAAAATGTGACATCTTTGGAAGCTGTGAATGTCCGTTGTTGTGATGGGAAATCAGGGATAGCCCCTGACATGTGACACTCAAAATATTAGTAAAGAATTTGGCGCCAACTAATAAGAGTAACTTTGGCCAGTTCTGATCCCAATATGCCGTATCTGTCTTGTGGTCTTTTGAAACTTAGCTGTAGAGTAGGTTTAATTTTTTTTTTTTTTTGAATTGGGGTCTTACTCTGTTGCCCAGGTTGGAGTGCAGTGGCATGATCATGATGATCACAGCTCATGGCAGTCTCCACCTCCTGGGCTCAGGCCATCCTTCTGATGCTGAGTGGGATGCTGTGCAAAACTCGTGGGTTCTTTGGCTTGTTTCTAAAATGAATTTTAGAGCAGCCAGCAAAACCTTAAAACAGTGTATTAGTGAGAAAAAGAGGAGAAAGAAAAAGGAAGATTCATGGCAGAAAGACCTGCCATGGGCCAGAAAAAACTTTTTCTCATAACTCCAAACTAGATATAGCTACCTAGTTATTGACATGCTAATCAGGGTGGAGCCCAAGTAACCACTGCCCTCTCTGACTCTGATGGGAGGAGGGGTGGTCTTATTATCATTTCTTTGGTTTTGAGTAGCAAAGGGGTGGGGTTGAACTTTCTGCCTTCAATGGGGAACCTGAAGGATTTTTGGTGACTATGAGCTGAAAGGTTGGGCTGTCCTTTTCCTACATCTGATAGGATTTCTTTTGATTTGCTGAGGGGTTGGGGAAGGCTGCCATCTTAGCCTGCAATAAAATGCAATTTTAAATTGTCTGAATGCTTCCTAAAACCTACCTATAGGAAAGTTATCCATCTATGTCTAACCTATGCTAGCTACCCTGCCTCACTTCCACTTCAGCCTCCCTAGTAGTTTGGACTACAGGTGTGTGCCACCATGCCTAGATAATTTTTTTGATTTTTTTTTTGCAGTGATGAGGGCTTGCTGTATTGCCCAGGCTGGTCTTGAACTCCTGGGCTCAAATAATCTGCCCACCTCAGCCTTCCAAGTGCTGGGATTACAGGCATGAGCTGCCATGCCCAGCTGGCTGAGTTTTTTTTTTTTTTGGCAGGTCATTTATCACTTTTACTATTTACCAGTTGCTGACTCAGTTTCCTCTCCTTGTTGCACAGTGTGCCTCCCTAACCACTTCTATGATCATGCAAAAACACAATAAAAATACCTAATATGAGTTAAGTTCTTGCTTTCTAATGTTCTGCTTTGGACCTCCTACTCTGGGCCCAGGAAACTAAAGTTTATAAAAATTCCAGGAAAAATGAAAAACAGTTACCTTTGGTGGCTTCCTTTGGGAAAAGCATTTATACTTTGCGACACTTGTTTTCCTGCATAATTTTGTTTCAGTTCTAGAGAGATTCTAGAGTTAATGTCAGTGTAGTGACATTTGAACAAGGAAAGGAAGTGTTGCCTTATTTGACCGAACCTCTGCCCTCAAATTGCTTAGATCCTGGTTTAAAAAACACACATGAAACACCTTGGCAGTCAGAGCAGCTCAGAGCAAAATGTCTAATTGAACAGCACAGCTTATTATAACACATGGAGAGGTCTCGTAGTTGCAGTAGAGCAGTCTGTGTCCATGGCAAGACGTACTGCTCTACGTTTGAACTACATCCAGGCTGGGTGCGGTGGCTCACGCCTGTCATCTCAGCACTTTGGGAGGCAGAAGTGAAATGATTGCCAGAGCTCATGGGTTCAAGACCAGCCTGGGCAACATGGTAAGACTCTTCTCTACAATAAATCAAAACATTAGCAGGGCATGCTGGCACTCGCCTGTAGTTCCAGCTATTTGGAAGGCTGAGGCAGAAGGATCGCCTGAGCCCAGCAGGTTGAGGCTATGGTGGCTGTGAGCGTGTCACTGCACTCCAACCTGGGCAACAGAGTGAGACTCCTACCCAAAAAAAAAAAAAAAAGAACTACATCCAAACACAGCAAGCCCCCTGCCCCCATGCTCTGGTGATGAAAGTGGATAGCACTGGCCTGCAAAGGTAAAAACAGAGTCACTAACAGGCAAATGAGCAGGTTTCATACCAAGCCTTACAAACCCAGGTGTTTTTGTTTGTTTTTGCTATTTCCGAGGTTTTGGGATTATTCTGTTCCTATTCCAACAACCGACCATCACTCATGATGCAATGAAAACAAATGAGCTTAAAATGACAAAGGACTTTTGGGAGGTAGCTCAGTCAACTGGAAGGTTTATATGTCGGAATGAACTGTTCCTCCTATAAGGTTGCTTCATCATACCAAAAATGCTTTTAAAGTCCATCTAGGGAAGGAAGGTAACAGTTATTTGTCAGGACAAAGAGGATATTTATTCTCTTAGATAAAAAATTATTGAAAGACAGCTTGTACATCTGGCTCCGGAGGTGGCATGGGGTTCTAGGGACAGGTTGACCACCTTCATTTCTAGTTGGAAGGGGTATGTTCTAGTTTAAGTTAGCTAACCGGTCCTAGCTCACAGGTTTTAGGTTTGTAATGGCATTTTTCAGAAGTCACACTGGAGGTGGATTTGTGGGTTAAAATCTGTAGTCTCTCTCCTCACTAAGATGAGCTGATATCACTGTCCCTGTTCTCAGGCACAGGGAAGGGGCTGTCTGTGGGCATGGCTCCTTACCCTGGAGCCTGAGGAGGTGAGAGGCACTGCCACATACCTCCATGCCCTGCATCTCCTGGATCCTGCCTGTCATCTCACCTGGACTGAGGTACAGTGGGCAGTGAGATCCTCTGGCTCCAGGCTGGGAGGAAGTTAAAAAACTGGATTCTCTGGATAGCAACTTTCAAAGGTGACTTGAAAAGTGAGACCGAGACTTCTCAGAACCTTTAGTTGGAGTTAAATGGCTGGAAAACAGAATGTCTACTGGCAGGTTCATGAGACTTTTCCCAGGGAACAAGAGGAGTCAAGAATGAGGAGGGGCAGAAGTCAGCCTCTTGTGGTTCTAATCTTCCAACGAGGTGAGAAGAAAGGTAGCTTATTTTGTGAGTGATCCAAAAGGAGTATTTTGGGTCTGGAATCTTTGAGGTTCAGTAGATCTGTGCTAGAATTTATGCTGTGATAGCTAGTTGCTTAAAGTTATTGTCTTCAACTAAAATTATAGGTAGTCCTTATCAGTAACCTTTAGAATCCCTGCTCTACTTAAATATATATATATTATATATTAAATAATATTATATATTAAATTACAAATTAGAAAATGATGGTCAGGAACTCAAATGCTTTCCTCAACTTAATGTTTTTATATATATATATAATTTTCTAATTTGCAATTTGACTTAGGTGTGGCTGGTTTGTGTTTCCAGAACTTTTTAAGGTAAGACATTTGCATGCTTTTTTAATGCTGCTCCATCAACAACCCAGAGATCTGTTGATCACTGGGTCATGCATTTTAATAGAGGGGAATAGTATGTAGAGAATTTAAAATAGCAGATTATAAAAAAAATTTTTTCTGACTTCTGAGTGCTCTAAATGGTTTGGCAGGAAATTCACCATGGCTAGGACACTGAAGCCTCCCACTTGATATTTTATAAAGGCAAAACTTTGTGTTTTGTGTGGCCTAAACTTGATATTTTATAAAGGCAAATTGCACAGAGGAGAGTAACAAGTAACCAGACTTAATAAGATAAGGTTAACTTTCACCTCTTTGTGATTCTAGCCAAGTCTAAAGCTGCAGTAGCTGGAAAGACAGCTTGCAACTAACCTGACAAGGGAGTCAAGGTATTGCCCTCCTCTCCTTCTGGCATTCACATTGGGATGCCATTCTCTCACAGCCTCCCGGAGAGAGACTTGTTCCCTTGAGATGGTTTCAGACGCATCCTTGCATCACCTGGGAAGACATCTGTGCTGGAGCCTGGCATGCCACAGGGTGTAACTCATTTCTACTCCCACGCTGAAGCGTTTCACCACCTGGGCTCTCATACCTATTGGGCTGCTTCCTAAACATGAGCAGGTTTTCTGGCATTATAGACAGTTTGTCCACCATGTTTACCAGCCTTTCCTGGACAAACCAGTGTTTCAGCATTACAGAGAAAAAAGCTTGAGCGTAATTCTAGGGATAGTGGAGACCCACTGAAGGTCCCTAAAGCAGCTGATGACAGTGAGTCTCAGTAGCTGAACTGTCGACTCTCCTGGTTTCTCTAAAGTGCATATTTACTCTAATTTCCTTTAGGCTGTATAGTGAAATGTACAGATCTTAAGTGTACAAGCCATGCGTTTGGACAAATGGCAAATGCATACCTGGGTGTTATCTACACCTGTCAGGATATGGAACATTTCCATCAGCCCAGAAAGTTCCCTTGTGCCCCTTATGCAGTCTTCCTGGTCCCCTCCCCAGTGGCACCGATTGTTCTGATTCCCCCAGCATCAGCCTTGACACTGTCTTTGCTCAACACAGAATGACATACATGCATTGTTATTATAGTGTGTGGCACTCTTATTCTTTCCTATTGAAAAATATAGCTCAATATGGAGTATTGTAGTGGCTTTTAGGCAGGTAGAGAGTTTGACCTTCTCTGTAAAGTAACTTTTTCCTTTAGTTTGGTGTTTTTAATTCTTCCAGTGATACACATCTTAAATTATATGAACTGCTGATCATTTTGATCTTCAGACATGGTTAAAAATTAAGGTCTGCATTCAAAAACTGACATCATACAACAAAATGGGGTCCCTGCATACAATAGACTATTATGTAGCCTTAAAGAGGAGGGAGATTATGATGTATGCTGTGGCATAGGTGGACCTTGAAGACATTGTGCTAAGTGAAATAAGCCAGACACAAAAAGACAACTGTTGTATAATTGCATTTCTGTAAGGTATCTAGACTGGTCAGGTTCATAGAATAGACGGTAGAATAGGGGATAAGACCAGTGCCAGGGGAGAGGAGAATGGTGAGTTGTTGTTTAATGGGTAGAGATTTTCAATTAAGGATGATGAGAAAGTCCTCTCGCAGCACAGTGGCTCCTGCCTGTCATCCCAGCACTTTGGGAGGTGGAGGTGAGAGAATTATCTGAGCACACGGGTTCAAGGCCAGCATGGGCAATATGGCAAGACCTCTCTATAGTAAATAAAAAAATTAGCTGGACATGGTGACACACGCCTGTAGTTCCAGCTACTTGGAAGACTGAAGTGGAAGGATTGCCTGAACCCAGGTTTAGGATTAGGTACCCTTTTTGTTGTTGCATGCCACCTCCCCTCCTCCACTGCACTTCAGCCGAGGCGACAGAGTAGGACTCTGACTCAAAAAAAAGGTTCTGGAGATGGATGGTGGCAATGGTTAAAATAATGTGCATGTACTTAATGCTACTGAACTGTACACTTAAAAATTATTAAAGTGATGTATTTTTAATATATATTTTATCAAAATTTATAAAATTTAATTAATATTATAAGCTACTGGGAAAAGACTGTGGTTTCGGAAGAGTATCTCCCTTTCTTTAAGACTACATTTATTAATTTTATTCTAGTTATAGATATAATTCATTTTCATTGCAAAAAGAAGGAAAAGTATCAAGAAGAAAATAAGAATCTTACGCAAGACTTCCACCTATCTTATTTTAGGCATATTCCTCTCATTTCTTATGCATATATTTTAGAACATAATTGTAACCTTTTTTCATTTTATGTCATAAGCAATTTTTCTTGATTTTAAATATTCATCTAAAATGTGATGATTAATGCTTCTAGCATTTCATCACATGGACATTTCACAGTTTATTTAACCAATCATGTGTGGTTAGATGTTCAAGTTGTTTCTGTTTCATTCCTATTATAGATAATGCTGTGAAACATTTTTTGTACACATCAGATCATTTCTCTGGATTAATATTTAGAAATACTTGTCACTTGTGTGTGCCTTTTCCCGCCTTCTGCCAGGCGGCCCTGTGGTCCTCTGTAGAAAGTGGTTCTAGTTTTCCTTGGAGATGCTGAGTTTGGGTGCACCTGTTTCCTTAGCCTTGGCACACAGTGGGTGTTGCCTCCCTGGAAGCTGTGTCGTTGCCCTGTGACTTTCACATTAAGAATCTGCATTTTAGTTCTCTCAAGCCACACCAGCTTGGACTCCTTTACATACCTTCTTTTAATAAAAGCATTTTCTTAAATACTGAGAGATCAATTACGTTTTTTAATAATGTAATCCTTTTAAACCGTCTCTGGACTTTCATTCTTTTCAATTAGCACATTTTGGATCAAATCTGCACATGTGGTTTGGCAGGAGGATGGGAGGGCAGGGATTATATTGGCTTTATTTGCCTCTGTATCTGGGAAGACCTCAGTTCCCGCAGGGCTCAAGGCAGAGAAAAGCACTTTCTTTCAGTGAGTTCACTGGTGCTCAAGAAGTTTTGCTTCCCTGTGAACACGTGGGCGGGAGAGGAGGAAGAATGTACAGACCTTCCTATGTGCCAGGCCCTCGATATGGGGCACGCACTGTGGGGAGTCCTCTTCCCCGCTTTGAAGATGAATAGATGAATAGCTTCTGGCATGTGGAGCCAGGCTTGTCTGACTCATGGCTCACGCTTCGAGTCTCCAAGGAGAATATTTGGCGTTGACAGTGTGCTAGAGAAATGCAGAGCTGGTGGTATTTGGGGGAAATGGAAGGGGTGATGTTCTCCCTCTTCTAACATGCTGACCTGGTCTTGCTGTTTAGAGTCCATGTTTGGAGACAAGGGGCAAATGAGGCAGGAGGGGGGAAATGTTTGCGCTCATCTAGAAGTGAGTTGAGTTTCTGGGGCCTGTCATCTGCTCCTCCAGTAGCAGTGATGCAAGCAGATGGCAGCATGGCCCGTAGAAAGAACACCGACTCCTGATGGCCAGGACTCCTGGTTTGTACCTCTGGCTCTGCATCCACTGGCTCTGTGACCTTGACCTTGAGTGAAGAACTTGACCTCTGTAGGTTTTAGCTTTCCTACTGTAAATGGGACTTAAGGGCCAAAGTGCCTTTTTAAAACGTTACTTATTCTTATATATATATTTTTTGAGTCGGAGTCTTACTCTGTTGCCCAGCCTAGAGTGCAGTCACATGCTCACAGCCACTGCAGCCTCAACCTGCTGGGCTCAGGCTATCCTTCCACCTCAGCCTTTCAAGTAACTGGAACCACAGACGTGTGCCACCATGCCCGGCTAATTTTTTTTTTTTAATTTATTGTAGAGATGTCTTGCCATGTTGCTCAGGCTGGTCTCGAACTCCTGAGCTCAGGCAGTCGTCTCACCTCCACCTCCCAAAGTGCTGGGATTACAGGCGTGAGCCACCACACTGGCTTTTTAAAAAAAAAAAAGATGTGGGGTACAATTCAGGATTAGGTATACCAATGATAATGTACCTTCTTTTAGAGTATAGACCAGACTAGATGCAGAATTGCTTTGACGTGCTGCATGTACTTAAGACAGTATTGTGAAGGTGCCAAGCTTGATATGTTGCCTGTTTATTTCTTCACATTCTTGACTAACTGACTTTTCTTGCTTTGTGTTCATTCTGTGACTTACATTAAGGGGATTTCTTTAAACCTTAAGCCGGAGCTAACTGGGTTGAGGCAGGCAGAAGCAAGTGAATGACAGATCCTTGGGACACTTGAATTATTACAGTCTGTGTCAGCATGCAGCCCACTCCCTGCCCTTTTTTTTTTAAAACATGAGGGGAAAAGGGCTTTGAGACTGAATTTTCTCAGGAAAAAAGCGTTTTTAATTGAGTTGCTAGGATCTAAGTAACATGTACGTTTTGAAATGATAGTTATTTAATTTTTTAAAATCATAGACTGCTATTTGACAAGGGCTTGGGGGAAGTGTGGCTTATACCAGTGACCCCTTTTTCTAATCTAGTCAAACGAGTGGAACCAAACCTTTCTCAATTTTGTTGACAATTAGGAAGGTAATACACCAAGGTGTTTTGAAACAACGTCTGGTGGTCTTTGATGAGCCAAAAAAAATTTTTTATTTTTTGAGTTAGGGTCTTACTCTGTTTCCTAGGCTGGAGTGCAGTGGCATGCTCACAGCCACCACAGCCTCAACCTGCTAGCTAAGGCAGTCCCTCTGTCTCAGCCTTCCAAGTAGCTGGAACCACAGGCATGTACTACCATGCCTTCCAAGTAGCTGGAACCACAGGCACGTACCACCATACCTGGGTAATTTTTTTTTTTTTTTTGACTTATTGTGGAGACGAGGTCTCACCAAGTTGCCCAGGCTGGTCTCAAACCCCTGAGGGTCAGGCAGTCCTCTCACCTCCGCCTCCCAAAGTGTTAGGATTGCTGGTGTGAACCACCGTGCCGGGCTGAGCCAAAAGTTTTAACTCACTTCCCCAAGTGCTTAATATTTTGGAGTGTTTCATTATTAAATAATCAGGAATCTGGGATACAGAGGGCAAGAGTATATAAATATATGAAGTTGTTTATTCAACAAATGTTTCTTGGACGTCTACGATGTCTCGGGTATAGGGCTAGTCACTGAAGATGCAGTCAGAAAAAGGACTGATGCATTTCTTACCTTTAGGTAGTGTAGCTAGTAGGGCAAATAGGCAAGCAGGCTTGCCAAATAATGGAATCAGGGCTGAGAGAGGGAGACCAGGGGCTTTGCTCGGGGATCCTATAGAAAGAATTCTTAACTTCCCCTAAGGGTCAGGGAAGCTTTCTTTTCACCCTGTGGCCTCAAGTGAATAGTGTGTCCCCACACTGGAAAGCAAGTGAGGTCCAGTTGAGGAATGAAAGATGCTTAGTACGATTGGAGCAGGGAACAGGACCAGGCAGGAGGAGAAAATGGTTGTATAAGTGAACCCAGTCTGAGAAGGGCCCAGCCCGTCAGGGTAAGGAGCGTTGGACTTGGTGCTGCTCACCGTGGAGAACTTTCAAAGCAGTCTTAGTAGGGTGTGGTGTGCTCGGATTTGCATATTTGAAAGATAATTTGGTTTCAGTGTGATTAATGAATTAGAGGGAGGTGAGACCAGCGGCAAGAACATCAATTAAGAGCTATGGTGGTAACCCCTAGACTGATGGTGGTGGCTTGGATCAGGTTTGGGGCGGGGAGAAAGGGCTGGACGAGAAGACAGCCTAGAATCAAACAGACCTGGCCCTGGCTGGATGGGGTGGGAGAGGCTGGGTTGGGTAATGATGCCCCTAAACTTTAAACGAGCTGGATTGCAGCAAAGAAAATGAATTCTGCTTCAGTCCTGTTAATTTGTTAGTAGATTTAGTGAAATGTTTTAAATTGCTTGTCTGAGAGAATACAAAATAGAAGTAAATGGTGGGAGCTACAATAAATACTTAGTATCTGGATCTCTCTCTCCAGGACATTTTCTGTCAATAGGAGCTTTTCTAGAGTTCATTTTTACCTACATGCAGATACTACGAATATTCATTTATTCCCTTAAAATATAAAAATGCTTTATTATAATTCAGTGTGTTCTCAACCATTTGCCTTAATGAAACAGTGGTATGGAAAATTCAAAAATATTTATGAATCTGTGGAATACCTTAGGACTTCAGGGGAAGCAATTTATCTTCATCATCATCGTGCTGTGCTAAGGATAATGTTACAGTGGGACCAGGTGCCTGGTGACAGCAGAGAGACACCATCTGGAATTGAATTTGATGAGGCTCCTTGGTTTGCTTGATCTTTCTGTATAGCAAATGTTTACTATGTAAACAGTAGGGAGTAGGCTAACCTTAGAGGGTTTCATTTTATGGCTTTTTGTTTGCTTGTGTGTTTGTTTGTTCTTAGTATTGTCTGCAGCTTACTGTCTGGTTGTAATTTATAAAACGTATTTAAAATACATCTTTCTATAGAAATAATATTCTAAGTCCTGGTTAGGCTTCCAGGTCATGTCACCTAAGTTATTTAACCCCTAATGTTATTAAAATACTACATGTTTGCAACAAGAAGGGGAAAAAACCCACATTGTTAAGAGAATGGTAGTAATTAGGAAAAGCAGTATTATTGAAAAATATAACTTGTCTTGATTAACTGCACCTTAAGAACTGTTGGTTTAATTACAATGTAAGGCAGGTAATGGTAGTTTGGTGGGGAGGTCGGCCTTCGTTTAAAATTAAAACATCTTCTGGATGCATGTGACTCATCAGCTGTGATGGCAATCATTTGAAAACTCATCCATGAGAGAGGAGCAATGCAGATGGAGGGGGGATACCTTGACGAGATGTGGTAGGGAGGAGACCACATGTGAAACCAGTCTGCCGGGGTGGATGGGAGTGAATTTTCTGGACAAGGCTGGATCCCTGCGGATGCTGCAGGACTCTTGCTCCCTGCCAGCATCTTGAAACCAGGATAGCTTGAGTGGGCTGGGGTGGTGAGTAGGGTTAAGGTTAAGGGAAGATAAATTTTTCTTTTTTTTGGAGTTGGCATCTCACTGTCACCTAGACTGGAGTGCAGTGGCGTGATCACAGCCACCACAGCCTCGACCTGCTGGGCTCAGGTTAATCCTTCTGCCTCAGCCTTCCAAGTAGCTGGAATGATATGCATGTGCCACCAAGTCCTGCTAATTTTTTTTTTTTAATTGTAGAGACGAGATCTCACCAAGTTTCCCAGGCTGGTCTTGAACACTTGGGCTCAGGCAGTCCTCTCGTCTCTGCCTCCCAAAGTGCTGGCATTTACAGGTATGAGCCACCACGCCTGGCAAAGGAAGATAAATCTTTCATTTGCACTGAAAGACAAATTTTTGAGAGGAGCAGGGATTCAAAAGTCTCTGCAACTTGTTGTAACCTAAAGTATGGTAGTGGTGAGTAGTCTGCTGGTAAGGACACACGTCAGGCAGTTTTAAACTATTCCCCTGTAAAAAAAAAAAAACTCTCATTTCTTTGTGGTTAGAGATGCTTGTTCTGACTGTCGCCATCAGCAGCTACTTGGACTTTAAAATTCATGTCCCCTGCCCTGTAATTTATGATGGCCTAATCATGCGCCATGTGCCTGAATAATTTCCAAGGACCCTGGCCATTTCCATATCACATTTCCTTTTCCTTAATGAGTGCTTAAGTGGCATTCAAATTCTATTTTTAAGTGTGTTAGTGCTGTGTTTTTTAGTGAGGTTAAAATTTAAAAGCACCTAACTGTATACATCAATTGAAGCTTTCCTGTACCTTCTTTCAATTACTATCTTCTTGCAAAATAATGTAAAAAAGCAATATTGAATAGTGAGAGACCCATAAGCTGCTAGGAGTCTCAGCATTTAAATGAGAATTTGGGAGGAGTAAAACTATTTTCTGTAATTGGACCATAATCATTTTGTAAAAGGAATATCTCTAATTATGTATATATTACATCCAAAAATTTATATTCTTTGTTTTTGTTTTTGAGAATCAGTCATGTCATCTCCAATGTAAGACAAAAGCGTTTGATTGAGGGGTGGAAAACAAATGCTTAACCCATTTTTTTCTTCTTTTTAGTTCAGCAGATCTTATTTCAGGATGCAACAGAAGGAACATTGCCCTTTTCCTTGTCTGGTGCACACTTCACATGTGTACAGCACTTTACAGTTTGTAAAATATAATTTCATTACATGTGGCAGTTGTTCCACAACCCAAGGACACTTGGGTGACTCTTCCCAGGAGAGTGAGGTTGTCCCGGGTGGATGTGAAAGCCCGCTGGCCACCCCATTCTCCATCTTCCTTCCAAGCACCGGATGAAGTGTCTGAAGTGCAGGGCTTCCCATGGAACCCAGAGTAGTGTGGAGTGCAGTGTTGGCGTTGCAGAGAACTGCCACGGAGAGCAGAGAGGCAGTGAGTCAGAGCTGCAGAGGGCCTGATATCAAAGCATCACAGCCGGCGGCCAACTTTGCCTTTCTTTGGGCATTGGTGTCCCAAGCCTCCTCTTTGTCCCCCTTTTGAGGACCTTGCACCGTCACCCTACAGGTGGCACTCCCTTGCAGCATGAGACGTGGGTCATGGCACAGCCCTGGCAAGATGCAGTGTCACTTGCAGGCTCCGCCCCAGCCCTCCTGGAATTGTCTTAAATACATCTCTCTCTTCCTCCTAACACACACACCCGCCTCTCCTTGCCCCTCTGGGCCCTCTCCTGAACTAATATGAGTGCCTCGCCACCTCACTGTTCCTTCTCTACTGCAGAGTATGACTTTCTTCCAATCTAATCATCAAGTAAAAACAAAAAAAAAACTTTACCAGGGCTCTCCAGGCTTTAATTGTCTGTGCCTTTTGGCAAACATTGCAGTTTCTCTGCATTTCAGCACTTTTTCATAAACCAGGTCCTTTTTAAAGATTTTTTTTCCCCCTTCCAAGCATTCATTAATTTCAGATTAAATTGCTCAGGTTGCCACTGGGCTGGGTTCCTTTCCTCTTCATGGCAGTGGCTGCAGGCGAGGGAGAGAGGGTATCACGGCACTCACCTCAGTGCCACAGTTGGACTCCCTGTGGTGCTACCCACTGTCCGCCTCTTCCAGGGGGTGCCACAGTTGGACTCCCTATGGTGCTACCCACTGTCCGCATCTCACCCTGAGCTCCTGAGAAGGGCTGGGGTGTGACTGTCCTTTGTCCTGGCTTCCCTCTCCTGTGATCCTCAGCACATAGTGGAGACTTCAAAGGGCTCGAAGGAAATCAGAGGATGAATACCTGAAAATGTAAGCTACCAAATGCCACTGCTCAAGGTTAGCACCAATGTCCCATCTTCTATCAGCTTGAGCATATTTTCCCCTCTACACGGAGGGATGCCAAACTGAGTTTATTAGGTTCCTTCTAAGACACAATGCCTCAGCACACACATTTAGCTCAGGGCCAACGGCAGGGAAGCCAGCGGCAGGTGAACGTGCAACGAGGATCTCTGCCCTCAACCAGGGAGCACCCAGGGAAAAAAGCAACTCCTCCCATGCTGAATCTGGAACCAGGAGGGTTAGCTGTGGCCTGGACTTGATATGTGAGTTTGTCAACCATCTTACTATCAGTGCCATGAGACCAGCTACCTTGACAAACAACCATTCTTGGGTTTTATGAGGGGACCTTTTCTGGCAAAAGGAAACATGCAAAAACACACTTTTCATGGGAGATGATTTTGTCTGGAGGAACAGAGTTAGGGTGATTTGAGTACTATGAAGGTGCTCCCTGGTGAGGAAAAGTTTCAGCTCTTGAGGGTGCATTGTGGTGAGGTACGATGCCAGGCAGGAAAGCACAGGAGACATCTCCTGACTACCTCTAATTAACACCCTTCCCTTGCAGCCTTGAGAGTCCATGAGGAAGACCAGCTTCTCTTGAGGATGCACATCCAAGTGATGATGACAAGCAGTGTCTTGTTTGACTGACAAGTATGCATTTTCATCCAGGGCAGGGGGATAGTCCTGTACAACTATGGTTAGAATAGGCTGCATAGTCCTGATGTGAAGAGCAACATTCATGAAAATCTTAGCTATTATATCCTCATGGAGAGCATTCCATTCTGCACTTTACACTCTTGATTATCAGAGTGAATTATGGCCAAACCAAAAAGCTTTCAACGTGTCCTATTATATGTCACAGCAGTGAGACCCGAATAGAGAATAACATTGGGGTAATAGTCATCTAATAGCTAACAAACAATATTGCTTATTGAGCTCACCTTCCTTCCCTCCTTCTCTCCCTCCCCTCCATTTACCTAATATATGGCTTAATAACCTGTCATAATTTTCTCTGCATATAATGTGAATAGCCATAGTTTATGGGCCACCTGTGTATAGTTAGTGTTGTAAGGGGGAAAATGCCTTTGCTTTAGGGATTCTGACCTTGTTACATCTCTTACCCTTACACAGAGGGAAAGAATGTGGCCCCAAAATAGAATGCTTTCTCTTCCCAAAACCCAAGTGAGAGATGGAAGGTTTGGGACTCACCTGCCATACAAATCTGACAAAAAGGAAATCTGATCTCTAGAATGTACCAGTTCCTCGGCGGCTGAGGTTGAGGGCCAAGTCCAGAGGGAAAGGGAGGGAGGTAACCATGGGGTGTGTTTTTAAAACAGAACATTGTTTTGTAAATTAAAACACCCATTCCCCTTTAACCTAGAACTGTAATAATGTGCATGTTTGGGATTATTTTCAAATCAAATGTTTCCTTTTTGAGGTTATTAAATCATTGATTATATGACTGCGGCAATGTGTTGATAGTTTTCTCTGGCTTGAGGTTTTCCTTAGCATGATATAAGATATTTACAGGCTGTCTGAAATAAACCAGATTATTTTTAAAATGGGATGGAGTTCAGTTTTTTTAAAAAAGCAAAACTGTAGAAAGCAAAGCTTGGATTTGCCATAAAGACGATTGTGGGCTTCTAAAATAAAACTCCCAACCCAAACTGGAGGAAAGTACAGTACAATTAATCTTTTGATCACTCCAGATTCCATGGAGTCGACATATTGTGGTTTCCCAAAATGTACAGATAACCTTTTGTGCATGTGCTGTTGTTTTCTTCAGGGGTAGACAACTCCTAGGCATGAAAGCATTTTTCAACCTTTGTTCACTCTTTGAGGGTTGTTGTTTTGTTTATAGAGTTGTTTCTGTTTTGTTTTTTGTTTTGGATGGACTGGGAGCTAAAGAGTGGAGGGGGATAAATCACTATTTTTCTTTCAACAGATTCTAAAAATAGTTTATATTTTACCCCTCCCTCATAGTAAAATATTCTCTTCCTAGTAAGGTGGAGTAGTGACATGCAGCACTTTTCTTCTTCAAAAAACAGAGGGTAAAACCTTTTTAAAAAATTTAAATCCTGGTGGAATAGTCTACTGTTATTTTCCTAGTGTCTCATAAGAAGCAGTGGTTATTTGAAAGCATATGGCCTTCCCATATTGAGTAGGAGAAAATCTCTTTATCCTAAGATTGTCAGAGATACTAGGTCTATATTTATAGGCACAAAATAAATAGACACTTAACTCGGCCAATCTGTACGCTTTGGCAGCTCCAGCAGTAGATTGTCACTCAGCTGACATGGCCCTATGTAAGTGTTATAGACCCAAAGGACAGCTCAAAGGGTAAGCCCGCAGTTGGTTCTCAGGAATCCTGATGAAGCCCTCGATACACTGTCCTTCTCGATTACAACCCTTTGTTCACACAGCAGCCCTGTGAACTTGCTCCTTGTCTTTGTTGCTACATGCAGGTCCCTAAGGACAACAGGGTAGCACCTTCCTTCTACAGGCAGGGTGTCTAGTGTGCAGCTGTTATTCAGGTTGCTGCGTCATCAGCCTCCGCGACAAAGGTGACTTTATTTGAAAACCAGTAACAGGCCGGGTGCAGTTGCTCAAGCCTTGTAATCCCAGCACTTTGGGAGGCCGAGGTGAGGGGATTGCCTGAGCCCACAGGTTCGAGAACAGCCTGGGCAGCTTGGCGAGACCTCATCTCTACAATAAATTAAAAAAATCAGTCGGGCATGGTAGCATGTGCCTGTAATTCCTGCTCCTTGGAAAGCTGAGGTGGAAGGATCACCGAAGCCTAGCAAGCTGACAGTGCGGTGCCCATGAGCGTGCCACCGCACTCCAGCCTGGACGATGGAGTGAGACTCCAACTCAAAAAAAACAAAACAAAACAAAACCCTACAAAAAAACCCCCAGTAACAGCCCCTGCCTTTTTTTTCTTAGCAATTGTCATGTTTTCTTTACTGGCTGCATAAACATTCATTTTGGGGTGCCTACTTTTTCCTTTTTTTCTTTTCCCCAGTATAGATGAGAGAGTATGTTAAAAAATGTTGCTGTTAGCCAACTCTGTGCTTTTGGTGGTTGATCAGCTCACTTCTCTCCCTAAGAGCATCACACTGCTTTTGACAAAGTGCCCTTCATCTTTTAAGATGACCTGTAAGACGATAGCTTGAAAAATCACAGGCTCGAGCTTCATTCTTATTGCTTCTCTCTGTGTGTCAAATGTGTGTGCTCTCTTCAGTCAATTATATTAGGTAACGTAAATAGGTCTCTAATAGAAACAGCCCAAGAGACAATAATAAGTTGCTTGTCTGGGGCTTTGTCCTTTACTCTTGAGCTACTATCCCATTGCCCATATGTGAACTAATTCTAAAGAAATCCTTTGAAAAGCTGAATGACTAAAGAAAAAACAATCACATAAAATTATCAAATAAATCTTGTGATCTGTTTCTTATTATAGTCCAAACTCTAAGCTATTAAGCTGCATACATGTAAAGAAATGTTGTTGTAAATATTGCTATTCCCACTGTGAGGAATGTCATGGCATTGCCTGTGATACGGAAAAATTAAAGGAAAGCAATAGGAATGCTGTCTTGAACACGTGTATCATGGAAATAGTAGTTCTGAGACACTTAGGTAACGGTCTTTAATCTTTTAAGATTATAACTACTTCCTAGCAGTTTGACACGCTGCCTTAAGCATCATTTACCAGAGATACTCACTCAGAGTTTAGAATTTGACTGTGTTAAAAAAATTTTTTCCAGAATCTCTTGGTTGGTGAAAAGCCTACATAAGAGTTCTGTGGCCACTGTGTGCAGTAACAGCATAGTAATCTGTCACTTTTGGCTCACAGCTAGTTAGACACATCCTTGGTTGCCTTGCACCTGTAGTTGTTAACCAGTGTTGTAGGATCTTAGAGGTGCCCCTCCAAGCCCAGTGTGGGGAGAGTCAAATGAGGCTCTGCCTGGCCCCCTCAGTGGATTGGAACTCCAGGGGAACCCCAGTGTGCTCTATGTTGCTTCTTCCAGGGCTGGACCCAGATGAACTTCCTCTCAAGTTGCTATCAACCCAAGTTCTGGTATAGGAGGCTCAGAAGACCCTAAAGTTTATGGCACTATAGAGTAAGGGCAAGAAGTACAAAGATCTTCGGATAAGATCCCAAGATAGTTTTTCTTGGACATAGACATCTAAACACACACACCCTTTGGTTTAATTTACTTTATACTATCTTCTTTTCTTATCCTTTCTTAAGGTAAATAACAGAATAAAACAAAAACAAACGTACAGAAACCACTAGATTTTCTTCTGCAATGGTGATGCCTTTAAGCCTCAGTACAGTAGTTTTCAGGCACGGGATAGCTAGAAGAAAGACCACTCTGGCCTCATTCAGTCATCTGAGCTAGACTCTTACCATATATACTCACTAAATATAGAGAGAAAACGATACCCATTTTTGTTTTTCACCAGAATAAAAAATGTGGAAAGCGTGTTTCTGTCGACACCATTAATCTGGATGTTAAATGGTCAGATATCTTATTAAAATCCTCTCTAAGCCGGGCTCGGTGCTCAGCCTGTAATCCTGCACCTTTGGGATGCTGAGGTGAGTGGAATGCCTGAGCCTGCCGGTTCGAGACCCGCCTGGGCAGCGAGACCTCATCTCTACAATAAATCAAAAAATCAGCCAGGCATGGTAGCGCATGCCTGTAATTCCGGCTACTTGGAAGGCCGAGGCGGAAGGATCGCCGGAGCCCAGCAAGTCGAGGCTGCGGTGGCCGGGAGCAGCCACTGCACTCCAGTCTGGGCGGCAGAGTGAGACTCCAACTCAAAAAAAAAAAAAAAAATAATAATCCTCTCTGAAAGTTTAGTTGTTATAGAGAAAGGACTTATTCTCTCTCTCTCTCTCTCTCTCTCTCCTTCTTTTTTGGCCAATTCCCTTGCAACTTAGGTAAATAGGAATAAAAGAGCAGGAAGAAGTTGATAATATGATAGGTTGGTAAGGAATTTCTCCCCTGAAGGAAACATTTTTAAGCAGAAAATTGATACTCACCCCGTGGCGCCAATCCTCCCTGGAAGACGCTCCCAGAAGCTTTGAATTCTCAGACCAAGACAATGAACTTGCTGTGCACAAAGGAAAAGGGGTAAGAGGGATAGGAAAGGCAGACATAACTCTGACTCAAAACACACGTGAAAAATCTCGAAGTCTAAGGAGTATGCCAACAAACAGCTCCCAAATCGGCAGCTCTTCTTGTGCCAGTGGGAAGCAGAGGACAATTTCAGTGAAAGAGGCTTGCCCTTCATCACCTGTGTCCAACTGGCTCAACTTCCATTTGTAATTGCACATCAAGAAAATATAAGCTTCTTTCTGACTTGTGCTATTTCTCCAGATCTCTGACTTGTAACTAAGACACCCTAATACTACACCTGAAGAGTTAGTGAATGCTTAGCAAAGTGAGCACAAGTGTCAAGAGCTAGAAGGCTGCAGTTTAGGTAGAAATAGCATGAGTGTCTTCTTTAGGTCAAAGACCTCTTCTAAGTGAAAGTTTGAGTGCTTCTTTTGAGCTGCTAGCCAAGAAATTTAGCAGAAGCACTGAAATACTACATGTCTCTAGAAACACTATAGGCCAAAAGTAAGGTCAGAGAAACTTGGCAAGTGAAACATAATTGTGCCTTTAGAAAAGAGGCTTGCCTATTTGCTTATTATGCAGAGAAAGAAAGGACTGTAGGAGAGGGCATCGATATCAGAGTTGTCCCAAGACTGCTAACCTTGGGTTTTGTTTTTTAAGGCCTTTTATTGCACCTGACTTTGGGGGAACTAAGACATGAGGCAGAGTGAGACAGATCACTGCAGCCCAGCTTAAATAAAGGTGTTCTGCTCTGAGCCGAGTGTCTTGTTCGCTGTACTGTGAGTGTGAACTGAACTCCAGGTCAGGTTTTGCAGATGATGCAAGAAATGTGTTTCCCTTTTATCCCTCTCGGACTTGAAGGAGGAAGAGAAAAATGTGACCAAAAGGTCACATTCAGGTGTCTAAAATAGTTAATGCTATATGTGCATGCCTCATATGCAAAATGTTTGCTGCCTGTGAATGGCGCTGTCTAGGCTCTGACCATTTGGAAGCAGAAATTTCATTATTGTAACCCTTAGGTTAGCCTTACTGCTTCTTTTCTATCATATTTTTTTAGTGATGGCCCTATTCTTTTTAGCCCAGAGAATAAACCAAGAGCAGAGTGCATTGCGGAAGTAAGTGGAAGGTTGTTAGGACAAGACAGTAGGAGAAAAACCCGTCTTAAACTTGAGTTTCCTTCTTTTATCTTCTTGCTCAGGTTCAGTCTTTTGACCAGGGTCTGTTAGCCTGCTCTGGCCTTGCCGTTGCCTCAGTCATTCTTCTGCTACTCTCAGATGGGTTCCTTTTAATTTTTTTGACCAATTCCCAAATAGTTGTTTGGGAGGGGGGCTCGTTTTGGGGGGGTCTGGTACATTATAAAAACGAGACCCTGGTGGCTCTGCAGAGGCCTCTGCAGAGGGAAGGGAGTGGCCCAGGAGATGGGCTGTCGCTGCTGAGAGGTAGGCAGTTGCCATTCTCAGGAAGCAATCCTGCAAATGTTCCAATCCCTCCTGGGCATCTGGCTACAACCTGAGACCCCGCTTACCTTGAAGCTCCCAAAACAGACTTGGCTGTCCAATAGCAAAAACACAGTGGGAACAGAGCATGCTGAATGAAGGAGAGGGTTGGATTGAACAGGTTTTCTGTTTAGGAATCTTCATGTGTTCTGCCTCGTAATGTTCAGAACCTTCTGCTGCTCTAGGTGCTATGACTGAGAGGATTAAGTAGGAAAATCACCAGCCATGGGTGACATGATTGCTCACACATGGCTCGTGAGTACTTAGCAAATGGTAGAGACACTTCAGTGTTTGTCATTCAGACTTGGGCTAGACAAAAGAAGACTCCCACTCCCTGTCCCTGCAGGCTTCATCTGTTCCAAGTCTGACCCAAGGAACCTTGGCTGAGTGTTTTCTCAGGATGCTGTAAGTTAAAGGCTTTGACATTCAGCAGGCCTGAATGATCAGTTCGTTTTCGTTCTCCTGAGTCCTGTGCAGATTGAGACCTAGCTGGCCCCTCAGGAAAGTCCGAGAAGAAGGTTGGTGTCCTATGACAAAAACTAGATCTGTGTCCTATAGGCCAAACTATGCTAGCCAAAACTGAACAACCAGGACCTCATGGGACTCTGTATGGCATTGCGAAACTGGCTTAGATTCCCCAGGCTGGTCTCATTGGGGTATTTCTTGGTCAGAGCTGGACTCTGTCCTTGGCTTCAGATATGCCACTGGACTGAGCCTTTGATGTGATTTGTCTCTGACTGAAACATTTCAGCCACCTCCAGGCTTGGCAGATACAGAAATGACTGGGAAGGCAATAAGAACCCTCCCCCCCAATCAATCAGTACTATAGAGAGGACATTCATTAGCTGTTCACCATCTCTACCTTAAAGCAGGCTGAAATGGTATCTTAAATTTCCTCCCAGTAAATAGCCTCCTATGTATCTATTTCCTAGGAGTTCATCTAATTTTAGTGAAAGCATTGATCTGTTTAGCCTTTTATTATCTTCTAGGGGTACAGATTGCTCAAAGTTTATTAACCCTTTGAAAAGCACTGATCCTTTTTATTTTTCTTAAAACTAATTCCTTAGAGCTTTGGAATTGACATCTAGTTCTGAAATTCGAGGATCTTGTTGAACAAAATAATAGTATAGGTGTTGACAGGTACTATACATGGATGGCCTTTGAAGACTATGCTAAGTGAAATAAGCCAGTCACAAAAAGCAAGTGTGGTATGACTTAACTCACAATAGGTATTTAGAGTAGGCAAATTTTTTTTTTGAGTTGGAGTCTCAACTCTGTCGCCCAGACTGGAGTGCAGTGGCTGCTCCTGGCCACTGGAGCCTCAACCTGCTGGGCTCCAGCGATCCTTCCGCCTCAGCCTTCCAAGTAGCTGGAACTACAGGCGTGCACCACCATGCTTGGCTGCTTTTTGATTTATTGTAGAGATGAGGTCTTGCCAAGTTGCCCAGGTGGGTCTCGAACCCGCGGGCTCCCAAAGCGCAGGATTACAGGCTGAGCCACCGAGCCCGGCCTTACAGTAGGCAAATTTATAGAGATACAAAGTAGAATGGGGGTTACCAGGGACTGGGGGGAAGGGATCATAGAGAATGCATGGTTAATGGGGACACAGTTTCAGTTTTACAAGACAAAAAAAGGTTCTGAAGGTGGGAAGTGGTGGTGGCTGCCCAACAGTGTGAATGTCCTTAATGCCACTGAGTTTTACGCTTAAAAATGGTAAATTTTATGTAATGTATACTTTATCATGGTTTTAAAAATAAGTTTTAGGAAAAGAAAAAAGCTGTCACATATTTTATGCGTTAATTATTTTTCTTTGGAGCCCTTTTTTGTCCAGATTGAAGACGTTACGTTTTTTTCTACTTTTTTTGTTTAACATAACTTTGTGTGTCATCTCTTCATCCCATTAACCAATTTGTTTGCCCAGTTCTACCTAATGACTATAAGACCTTGTCTCCCCAGTGGTAACAATGAGTAACCTCATACATATTAGTCAAATACATCCCTCCTCAAACCTTTAGGTCAGTTCCAGACATGTGATGAAGGAGAAAAAAAATCATGATTAACATATTAGTCTGTCAGATTATTTTAAAAAAAACAAGTGGCATGTCCCGTGGAGCAGCTGTGAGTTCTTTTTCTGAGACTCCACAGGAACTTTCTGTTTTCCTGTTTATTTCCCTTTTCACGGATGCACTTGGAGTCTTCTAGGGCACACCATGGCTATCTTTAGGTGTCAAAACCTTCCCCTTTTAGGCCAACTATGAGTGAGGCTGCCTGGGCACCATCAGAAAGCCAGGGGAGCTCACTTAACCTGATATATCAGGAAAGTTTTGAAGCAGATAGTTTGAAAATATAATACCTTCTAAATCAGATCACTTATCCTTTCTACAAACTGTCTTATGAAACAGGTCCATAAGCATTGGCTTTTACTTGAAACGAACAGCTAAACAAGCTATTAGAACAATTGTCATAAATCAAGGAAAGGCTTACAACTCTATCTACCTTGTATAGTAGCTGAGTCACGAGAAATCAGATAACCAGCACAATAAAGGTTAGATTAATGAGCCCTTTAATAGCTGGCAGTCAGAGGGGTTCCGTGCCTCCAAGACTCTCCACCCCGAATGAAATTAGCGGGATGCTTTTATAGGCAAAAGCAGTTGGGAAACTGAGGCATTACAGAGATAAACATATGTTTTGGGGTTTGGCACATGGTACACTCAGATAAGGGGGAAGTCATTAGAACACTGGGTAGAGTACAGGACTGTGAGGGTTGTTTATGAGCAAAATTCTAAAATTATTGTATCAGCCACACAGGGGTTCAATAACAAGTTAACAAAATGGAGGCGAATTACAGAATGGAGTTTTAACTAAAATCATTCACATAGAAACCACTTTAGATGCAAACTTAGGTTTTAAACAAGAAATGGCAAACACTTTAAACATTTCATAAAATACTGCAAAACACTCCAAACACTTCACTTGGTTCTCATATCTAACATGTAAAATCAAAATTAGAAAAATCAGAATTTGGTTGAACTCTGAATCCAGAAAGGAAAAATGTATGTTTTTTTATTTTGTCATGGTCAACAATTACCTCCTTCCTAGAAATTTGCAGCAGAAACCACTTTCTTTTTTTTTTTTTTTAAGTTGGAGTCTCACTCTGTCACCCAGACGGGAGTGCAGTGATACGCTTCTGGCCACCGCAGCCTCGACCTACTAGGCTCAGGCGATCCTTCTGCCTCAGCCTTCCAAGCAGCCAGAACTACAGGTGTGCGCTACCACGCCCAGCTAAATTTTGATTTACTGTAGAGATGAGGTCTCACCAAGTTGCCCAGGCAGGTCTCGAACCTGTGGGCTCGGGCAATCCACTCACCTCGGCCTCCTAAAGCGCTGGGATTATAAGCTGAGCCACCGAGCCTGGCTCAGAAACTACTTTCTTAATGTGGTTCTATCCTAGGGCAAAAATAGAAAGTGGTAGACACTTATACCCTGCTAGAATAATATAACATTCCTTCTTTAAAACCTTTAAACCGAGCTGGGCACAGTGGCTCAAGCCTGTAATCCCAGCACTTTGGGAGGCCGAGGCAAGAGGATTGCCTGAACTCAGGGGTTCGAGACCAGCCTGAGCAACATGGTGAGACCTCGTCTCTACAATAAATCAAAAAATCAGCAGGGTGTGGTAGCGCATGCCTATGTTTCCAGCTACTTGGAAGGCCGAGGTGGAAGGATTGCCTGAGCCCAGCAGGTTGATGCTGTGGTGGCCATGAGCGTGCCACTGCATGTCCAGCCTAGGTGATAGAGTGAGACTCTGACTCAAAATATAAAAAATAATAAAAAATAAAACCCTTAAACCACTTCTTGGATACAGAAAGAGGAAAGAATAAACTGTTATTAAAAAGCACTGTGGAGATTCCTTGACTGGCCACACACTCCACTTGTTGAGAAGAGAAGTGTGTTGGATCTGTTTGTGAGCAAACCCAACGTGTTCAGAGAGGTGTGGTAGGGATGAGAGTACGTGTTAACACCCATCTCTTAGGCTGCAAGAGCTCTCTCTTTAACATGTAAGAACTTCTCATATATTCCTTTGCTTATTCTCAGAAGATTTCTGTGAAGTTCTTGGAGAAGTGTGGCTAGATGTCTTGGACAGAGCCAGCCTGGACATTTATTAGGTGTGATCACAAAAAGGAAAGATATTGGCAATTTTTTATGATTTGACACACTATTGGTTAGATGGCACTTTTCCAGTCAAGATAATGTTTCTACCTCTAATGGAAGTGTTCTTCCATCTTAACATTCTGGTCCAAGTCAAAATAAATACAGGGTCTCACAGACACCCACAACATACATAAAGTATTTTATGTTGCACAATTAGAGTCCTGAGGATGAAAGACTCAAAAGTGCCATTAGGACTTTCATTCCAGCGTCTCATAGTTTCTTCTAGGAAAAAGAAAGTCCCGGGCTTGGCCTTCAGGAGTCTTGATTTCAGCCTGAAGGTAACATGAGTTTGGAGACTGATCAAAATCTAGCCAGCCTTGAAAATAACACCAAACAAAAACCCATTTTTTATACTGGGGGGAAAAAAAGAAATCTCTCTGTTTTTAACTGAAGTTTTTCAGTTACGCTTGGCCTGGGTAAAATATGCTGATATATGGTTTTTCCATGTTCAACAGTCATCTCCTTCCAAGAAAATTGTAGCAGAAACAACTTTCTTAATGTGGTTCTCTCCTAGGACAAAATAGGAAATGGTAGACACGTATACCCTGCTAGAATGATATAGCATTTCTTCCTAAAAACCATCCCATAAAGCCGGGCTCGATGGCCCGGCCTGTAATCCCGTGCCTTTGGGAGGCTGAGGTGAGTGGATTGCCTGAGCCCGCGGGTTCGAGATCTGCCTGGGCAGCGAGGCCTCATCTCTACAATAAATCAAAAAATCAACCGGGTGTGGTAGCGCGTGCCTGTAATTCCGGCTACTTGAAAGGCTGAGGCAGAAGGATCGCCAGAGCCCAGCAGGTCGAGGCTGCGGTGGCCGGGAGCGGCCACTGCACTCCAGTCTGGGCAACAGAGTGAGACTCCAACTCAAAAAACAAAACAAAACAAAAAAAACCATCCCATAAAACAAGTAAGACATTAAGCCAAAACTCTGTTTAAGCTGGTTGTGTTGGCTCACACCTGTAATCCTAGCACTATGGGGGTCAAGGTGGGAGGATAGCTTGATCCCAAGAGTTTGAGACCAGCCTGAGCAACATAGTCATGCCCTGTTTTTACAAACAAGCAAATAAACAAAATTAAAAAAACAAAGCTCTGCTTGTGTGTGTCTGTGTGTCTGTGTCTGTCTGTGTGTGTTCAGGTTATAGAGTTTTAACTTATGTTGGCATTCTTTTTACTTCTCTTCACTACTTTCAATGTTAACAATTACAATGAAAAAACATAATCTTTCCTTTCTAGAAATGATAAACCAGTCTGTGTCTTTCTGGATTCAGCACTTAGGTTGAAGCCCAAGGAGTCATGTCAGGATGTCAAATATGTGAGTGCTGTAGTCACTGTGGCTCCATACATCACTCACATGTCCCGTGCTTTACTTTCAAGACCTTTCCCCCCTTTTAAACTAAAATGGCACTAGGCTCGTTTTGCTAAAAGTGAGGGAAAGATCTGTTTGGGTAACTAGATCAAAATTACTTTAAGGATCTTTGCTAAGATTTTTATGAATTGTTTGTCACTTGGCTTATTGTTCAAAGAGAGTCAAATGTGGTTTTTTTGTTGTTGTTTTGAGTCAGTCTCATCCTGTCACCAGGCTGGAGTGCAGTGGCATGATCATGGCTCACATCACAGCCTTGACCTCCTGGGCTCAGGTGATCCTTCCACCTCAGCCTCCTGAGTAGCCAGGACTATAGGCACGTACCACCACACCTGGCTAATATTTTGATTTTTTTAAAGATGAGGGCTCGCTGTGTTGCCCGGGCTGGTCTCAGACCCCTGGGCTCAAGCAGTTCTCCCACTCATCCTCCTAAAATGCTAGAGTTACAGGCATGAGCCACCATGCCCGGCCTAAAGTTGTTTAACAAATACTCAAGTCTTTGAGGCTGGGGCCCTTGGTGTTTTTGGCCTTCACATGGATAATGGATCCATTCCTTGGCCAACATATGCACACCTTAGGGGCTGGGAAGAACTTGGCTGGGTTTTTGCCTAGGCACACCTGCAGTTTGTATACACTGGCAGAAAAATTCACACTATGGAGTGTTTTGCTATGCTCATTAAGTGATTTATTGAAAAAATAAACTGTTTCTAAACTTTCCTTTATCAGAAAGTGTGGAAGGTAACATCTGCCAAATACAATAATCCAGTTGGAATTAAAGGAAGAGCCCCTCGGGCCGATGTTTGTGTTTCAGCTTGTCCCATCCTCTGCCTCTTCTCTGGTCTCCTCCAGCAGGGAGTGTTCCCCCAGGGGCTGCGACTCACAAGTGTCCCAGCATGGCTTCCCAGTCCCAAGTTTGCACCTAGGAAGAGTTTGGCCCAGGAGTCTAAGAGACTTGTGGTTTTCTGGAGTAGAGAGCATAGCCCTGGGGCATGACTTTGTCGAGAGACAAAGTGAGTGACTAGTTAAGAGAAAGACAAACAGGAAGAGTAATTAGTAGCCAGCAAGATCATCTGCCAACATTTCACCAGGCAAAAATGTGTGGTGACAGGGTGTCAGAGTTTCTGGATGGGAAGCAGGACCTGTTAGGGACAAGTGTGGGATGAGTGCTTTTTCTTTTTCTTTCTTTTTTTTTTTTTTTTCCACACCATCGAATGCACCAAGAAGTCTGGAACGATGAAGGACCTAATTGTAAAAATGGTTTTCAAGTTGGTCATGCTGGACTCAAGAAGCATTTCAGCATGTGCCAGGTTGGCTGTGGGTACAGACTGTCAGGTTTTTCAAAGGGCTCCTTTTACAATGGGGCAGACTCTTCCAAGAGACAAATTAGTCTAATGATTAACCAGAGGTGCAGCATTCATCTCTCCTAGCAACACTCGTCTCTTTTAGTCTCAACAGAATTAAAAATATATGTGGTTTCCTGTTAAGACTGAGTATAATATGTGTGTTATATATTATACATATGGAAGCACTTTAAAATTTAACAAGCTCTGCACGAATCCAGAATTATTTTTTTAAGCAACAACTTATAAAGATCGTGTCACTATAACAATTTAAATGAATTGTACTAATATCAGAAATAAGGGTTACTATTGCCTGACTCATTAATATTAGTGAAGCAATAAACCTACCTTGGCTGTCTTATTTGAGAACGGTGCTTTTCTTAGTCTTGGTGATGGTAGTCATAAGCCATTATGTAGCCCTTGACAATGTCCTAGGTAACTGCTCTGACTGCTTTTATTTATTAATTTTCAAAACCTCTAAATAATTCTGTGAAGCAGGTACTGTTATTATCTTCTTTCTCCAGATGAGGAAACTAAGGCTCAGAGAGAGGATAAGTTCATTTGCCAAAGACCACACAGTGGCTCTCTCTATATTTTTTAAAGAATCTTAAGAAATTCTTTGGTAAATCTTCAGTATATGGATTTTCTTTTTTTTGAGTTGGAGTCTCACTCTGTTGCCCAGGCTGGAGTGCAGTGGCACACTCACAGCCACCCCAGTGTCACACTGGGCTCCAGCGAGCCTTCCGCCTCAGTCTTCCAAGTAGCTGGAACTACAGGCGCGTGCTACCACTCCTGGCTAATTTTCTAGTTATTGAAGAGAAGAGGTCTTGCCAAGTTGCCCACATTGGTCTCGAACTTGTGGGCTCAGGTAACCACTCGCCTTGGCCTCTCAAAGTGCTGGGATTACAGACTGAGCCACCGAACCTGGCAGTATATGGATTTTCCCCACAACACTGTAGTGTCCTTTTCTCCTGCCATCTTTGAGCATATGTTTGCCTTCCCTGTAGTTCGCAGTAGTAATCTTAACAGCCATCGCCATTTGTAGAGGGCTTATTACACCAGAACATGCACAGACTAAGCATTTTTAGATGCTTTCTTCTAGGGGTACAGGTCCTCTTATTATCTCCGTTTTACAGATGGAGAAACTGAAGTTAAAGACATTAGATAACTCGTCTGGGGTCAGACAGCAGAGCTCTTTTATGGGCTCTGAGGCCAAGGGTAGCATTCACATTCTTTACCACTGTATTCGTCCTCCTTTGTTGTACTTTAAAATTTTATGTAAACTCATGATAGTCTGCCCCTGTGCATTAAAGATGCCATTGAGTTTTGCAGAAGGCGAGTCCTTCTGAACTTAGGTCAGGTCAATGTATTTGCAGGTAAATGCAGGTGAGCATGAACCCCACAGAAGCCACACATCAGTCCTGTTTGGTTTCCTCATTTCTTCATCAACTCTGGGGCAGTTGTGTTCCTGAAAAGAGTTTTACCATGAGACAGAGAAGGTAGAGTGAGTGTCTTTGGAGGACTGCAGGGCCCCAACAGTTCCTTTGCATGTAAATATTTATGTTTCCTGAAAAAAGGAAAGATTCATAAGGGGATATTATTATGCATGAGGCCGTTTTCTACTTTGCATACTATTCTAAGCAAGGCAGGGCCTACAGGTCTGTTCACCCCACTTCCCTCAGACCCAATGTAGGCCAGTCCACAAAGGGTGCCAACTTGGCTATTTTGAAAGGTCTGGCAAATATCACCACTTGTCTTTGAGGTTGTGTCTTTTCATCCTGAATGCTTAATTAATCCCATCCTTTTCCTTCTGTAGCTTTGAGAAATCAATCCTGCAAAATATAACCAGGTCAGGGCAAGAATCTTGTTTGGGTCTCTCTTGCTCCAGATGACATAAAGATTGGTATTTCTAAAAGCCCAACAACCTCTACAGGATAGTAGATAAGAACTGTTACTAGTCTGTTATCTGTTACCACGAATGGCAAACACCCTTGTTTGTGAATGAATGAAACTTCCTCAAGACCCAAATGTTAGATCTGAAGGGTGTTGGAATATCAAGACAGATGGCTCATTTTTAATGAGTGTGTCAAGCTAGTTCTTTTAGTCTTAATGCACTGGTAGAACTTCCAAAATGTATGGCTACACTATGATTTACGAATGGAATGAATAGTCAGTTACCTGCCTCTGGACATCTGAAGACAGAATCAGTTCATCACAAGCCTTAACATGAGCAGGTAGGAAACTACCGTCCATATGGTGGTTCTGTTTATGTCCTGGCTGATCCATCTGAGACAGTAGGAGTCAGAGTGCAGGTTGATGGAGCCTCCCCACAGGCCAGGGAGCAAGCACCAGAAATTGTGACTCATTCTGTTGTGGCTAGTTACAGTTTAATTATCCATGGAACAGTAGGCTAGAAATAATGTTTGTGAACTATCTTTCTTCTTTTTAGAAAAATTAGGTGTTGATATATTTTTAAAGTGTCTCAATAGCCATATTCTTTCCAAATTTTTCATTGCTTTCACAGTGGAACAGGTGACCTTCTCCCCATTGTGACTCTGTTTTGCCCTCCCATACTCCAGATGTTATAGAGATTGGTATTTTCAAGAGCCCAGCAAACGCTGCAGGGAGGTGAATGAGAACTTGAAAACTGGGAAGCTAATGTGTGAATAGTCATTAAAACTCAATTTATCCTTTGTTGGAAACTTACCTCCTGCAACAACTGCTTCAGCACTTTAAAATAAATCTGTTAGAACTTGTTTTTAATTCTGTTTTCTAGATGCCTTGAACACCTCTATAGGTTTGCTTATTTACTGAATGCAATCTGTTTATTTGGACATCCCCTGTACCTTTAGGGCCATAAACTTGCCATTTGAATTGACTTTGGTTATTGAATTTTTTTGGAAAGAATTTTTGCTTGTCTGTGATCTAGAAATGTTTTTTCCATCCCTCATTGCGACTATTTTGGGAGCTTATAACAAACCACAATAGTGGAAATAATGTTTATTTGCACACGGAAAGCTATCAGAATTTCCATTGAGAAATAAAATTTATGTCTGTGGCAGCAACTTTTTAATAACTGTAAATTTTTTTTTCCTTTTTTTTTTCTTTTTTGGAGTCAGAGTTTCACTCTGTCGTCCAGGCTGGAGTGCGATGGCATTTTTATAGCCACCGCAACCTCAACCTACTGGGCTCAGATGATCCTTCCACCTCAGCCTCCAAGTAGCTGGCACTGCAGACATGTGCCCACCGTACCCAGCTAATTATTTTATTTATTATAGAGACGAAGTCTTGCCATGTGGCTCAGGCTGGTTTCAAACCCCTGAGCTCAGGCAATCCTCTCACCTTGGCCTCCCAAAGTGCTGGAGTTATAGGCTTGAGCCATTGCGCCTGACTTTTTTTTCCTTTTTATTTTTTATTTTTTGGTGTTGGAGTCTCACTCTGTTGCCCAGGCTGGAGTACAATGGCACGTTCACGGCCACCCCAGTGTTGACCTGCTGGGCTCAGGTGATCCTTCTGCCTGAGCCTTTCAGTAGCTGGAACTACAGGTGCATGCTACTACGCCCGACGAATTTTTTGATTTATTTGTAGAGATGAGGTCTCGCCAGGCTGATCTTGAACCTGTGGGCTCAGGCAATCCTCTCACTTCGGCCTCCTAAAGTGCTGGAATTATAGGCTTGAGCCACCGTGCCCAACTCTTTTTTCCTTTTTTTGAGACAGAGTCTCACTCTGTCGCCCAGGCTGGAATGCAGTGGCGTGATCCTAGCTCACTGCAGCCTCAAACTTCTGGACTCAATCGATCCCCCTGCCTCAGCCTCCCAAATAGCTAAGACTGCAAGCATTCACCACTACGCCTGACTAGTTTAGTTTTTTTATTTTAATTTTTAGAGACTCACTCTACTGCCCAAGCTGGTCTTGAACTTCTGGCCACAAACAATCTTCCTGCCTCAGCTTCCTGAGTAGCTGAGATAACAGGCATGAGCCACCACACTTGGCTCTTTTAAATATTTTTTGTTGTTTTTAGCTTTTGAATTATGTCCTATTTTGAAAACATAACTGCTTAAAGACTGATTTCTTAGTATGATTTTCAGACCAGAAAATATTTTTAAAAACTTATGCATTTGGAGGCTATTGATCTAAAAATTGCTTTTCTTGGAAGGGTACTGCCAAGAAATCTCACTGTAATTTTGAGTAGAGCTTTGTGTACTGTTGATGTTGTGAGCTGTTGAGAAATACCATAGAAAATTGGATATTTTGCTGGGCCAGAATTTTTCCTTCAAGATATTTGGGTTAAGTTTTAAAACCCAAGTATCTTTTGTAAATTATTAATCTTAGTTCCTTAGAGGTCATTCTTGTTCCTTATCTTTTGCAGTGATTTAGTTTGGTAATGAAACATATTCATCTATGGGAAATAGTCTATGGTTTGGTTACTGCTTTAAAATTAACAAGATGAATATGCTAGTTGAGACAAAGGCTGTTTTCACTTCTGTGAATACCTTAGTTGAGTAAGTTTCCCAAAATATGCTGCAGGATAGTAAGTTTTAGGTGAAACTTGAACCCTGTGAGCGTGTATGTTTGGGCAGTGCTAGTTTGACTACCATAAAGGTGGTTTCCTATACTGCAGGATTTTTTCTGGGAGAATAGTGTGCAGGGTTCTCCTGGGGCATTTGACCATGTACCCCTTTGGCATCATGGCAGTCACAGCTGTAAATACCATGAAAGCCTTCCCCAGGCCAGGGGATCACAGAAACTTGGGTGACATAATCTTAGCAAATGTCATTCTCTTGCCTGAGTCACCAGTGAGCTCAACTATAGCAAGGTGTGGAGATACAAGAAACAGGAAAATGGCTTTTTTTTTTTTTTTTAGATATAGCAAGAGATCTTTAGCTAGCTTTCATTTAGGTGGGCTCCTCATACAAACATTTGTGATTGAATAGATAGTGAAACGTTAAAATTCCTCCAATTAGGAATTAGGAGGTCTGGCTGTTGGTGAGGTTCTGGTTCTGTGTAGTTTTTCACCCTTCCTTTTAGGGCTCCCTTTATTGCTGCTCCAAGGTCTCCTGAGTTGGATACCACAGCCCCACTCAATGGAAAGCTGCATTTGTAGCCCAGCCAGGAGCTATTGAGAAGAAACTGTCCTTGAACTTTTTAGGCCAACTCTGAAGGAAGTGCTTATGCAGAAATTCCAGTGGGAATATCCCTTTGGAATCGAAGCATTTTCAAAGATCATTTTTTTCTCTGATCCTTGACCTTTGCAAATGATTAGCGTGTATTTAAACACCCAGTGAAAGAACTAGAGTTCTAAGGTTTTTCCAAAATCAGGAAATAGTCAATAACAAAACCCAGGCAACCTCACCTGGTGCCTCCAGAATCCCAGAGCAGTAAAACGAGCAGAAGAATGCCATCAGGCAGGCAACCCGTCGCCACTGAGGACTCTCTAGGGACAGTCGAATACTGATGAACAGACCCCTGAGCATTTTGCTGCAACATTGCCAAATCGTGGTGGTGCCAGGGTGAGGAAGTCAACATGGTCCTTCCTTGAGCCCCTTGCTCTGCTGGAGTCTTCAGTTGATCATTGCACATTCACCTCTCCTCTGGCAACAAATGGAGCAACCAGTCATGGGAAATTGGCATTCATGAAGGAGAATGGAGAAGGGATGGTTTCAGACATTGAAAAGGGATAATGGGGATTGGGTCCGCCATGGGCTTTGTTTGCACTTGTCTCATCCTTCTCACGCAGCTGCTACATTCTTAACTCAGTGGCTTCCATGGGAGGAATTCTTTCTTTCTTTTTTTTTTGAGTTGGAGTCTCACTTTGTCACCCAGACTGGAGTGCAG
>NW_007233896.1:425577-459514 GCF_000164805.1 Carlito syrichta | reverse complement strand
GATCCTTCTGCCTCAGCCTTCCAAGTAGCTGGAACTACAGGCATGCGCTACCACGCCCGGCTAATTTTTGATTTATTGTAGAGATGAGGTCTCACCGAGTTGCCCAGGCAGGTCTTGAACCCGCGGGCTTAGGCAATCCACTCACCTCAGCCTCCCAAAGTTGCGGGATTACAGGCTGATCCACCGAGCCCGGCTAGGGAGGAATTCTTTCGTACAGCACATTGCAAAGCTTCACATAAATTTGAATTGAAAGAATGTTGCTTTTAAATGTACCATTAGTCATACTATTAAATAGTACATCTTAATGTAAAAACAAAGAAAAGTTCTCCTATATGACTTTAAAAACAGCTTTAAATGCTTTTGAATTTTCACCTTATTAGTAGTTCAGCCTTTGGAATATTCAAAGTTATAGTTTTCCTTTGAGTTACATCCTGTTTGTCGACGAAGATCCCCTCATCTTAAAATGTATATTTATAAAAAGAAAAAAGAACAATTTAACCACCTCTCATATTGAGGAAAGGTGTCCACATGGGGTGCCTTGTAGAGTGACCAACTAACCCAATTTGTCCAGGATTGAGGGTTTCCTGAGCTGTGACTTTCAGTGCTGAAGCCAAGTGATTGCCAGGCAACCCAGGACAGTTAGTGCCTTCTGAAGGCCAAGAGCAAGGCTAGGTGTTGGGGGTAAAGTGATCGATCCAATTCAGTGCTTCACTGATAGGGCCAACTATATGCCTTTCTGGGCAGTGCTTGTGAAAATGGCCAGTGGAGAGGAGGTTTGGGAAAATAGGCCTACAACCTTGGGCCCTCAGACAGCGTCTTGCTATCTTGGTTGGATTTTTTGTTGTTATTCTCTTTCAGTTATGACCAAATTATTTTTCTAAACTAGCAGTGTTGCTTTTTATCCCTAAAGCTGCACACACACACATACTCCCACAATATTTAAATCTCCCAGGCCATCAGGGTGTAACTTCCCAGCCACTTCCTTCCTCCTGCAGCCCAGGGGCGTGTTTGGCTTGGACTCTTTCCTGGGTACTACGCATGCTTTCCTTACTTCCTAGTCGTGCTGTCCCCACCTTCGGTTATTCCGGCCGGTGTGGGTGTGTGTACCCAGGCAGGAGGTAGGGCCAACACTGGGGAAAGTCGCAGCAATGTATCCTCAGTCTAATATGGCACTGTTAGGAAAACACAGTTGCCCAACAAGCCCAGGAATAAAAGAGGATGGTTTTGAAGGGCAGCCTCAAATACACAGGAAGACTTCTACTCACAATTTTGCTTACTACCCCCACTAAAAAAAATGCTTAGTAGTTACCCTTAGGTAGATATTCAACCAATCCTAGTGATTTTAGCCTATTATCTAATGAGGTGCTTTCTCATTTAAAACACTGGATTTTCCTAACATCAAATCATCCTTCCATCCTTCTTATAGATAAAGGATAAGTGACTCTCCCCCGACCAAATCCAGAAATTTTAAGACTAGGGTCAGAAATCGAGTATTGACAATTCCCTGGATTTATATGAAATGGCTAACTATATGGAAAACGATCATTGTAGAGGCTAGGTTGGTGTTTTCCTTGTTGAAATTATTAGTCAGTTATGAGATGATAAACTCTGTTGAAAACCCAAGAGTTTATTTACGTATTACATTTTCTGTTTATCCTGCAGATGGGGAGGGCAGCTAATATTTGTTTCAGGTATCTACTTGGGTGAAACACAGTAAATGTGCAACAACTCTTTCTATTTGATGTGATTTTGTGAGGAGGCTAGTCCAAAGACTGATTCCCTTAAGACACACATGATGTGTAATGGTTGGGCAGCACCAGCTTGGCAGCAGTGATTTCTAGATCATGTTTCAGGCATTCCTGTCGATTTACTGCATGAGAACAGGCAACTTGCCCAAGTGTATTCTTCCTAAGCATTTGGTGGTTTATTTATAAAGTAGGGATTTGACACTTTTTTTTCTGTCATATCTCTGAACCTGTGTTATTTGTAGAACTTTGACATTTTCCAGTAGAAGCTGAATCTTCACTGTATAGCACATCTAGCTTTTGAACATTTGGATTATTTCCAGAAATCTGACCATCAAGATTAAGGAAAGAGAACAGAAGGACCTCAGGCATCTGTGTATTAAAAATAAATGTTTCTGTTATGCATGGTATGATAGTAGTTAAAAATGAATTAACCTGATCTCAAGTCCTGGCTTTACCACCTACTATCGATATAACCTTGGGTAAGTCACTGAACCTTCTCACAGCCCGATTCTTCCTCTGTTTAGTGATGATAAAGAGATGATAGTAAAAGATATCTCATAGAGTTGGCTTGACTATCTGGCTAGATAAAGGAAGTAGAATGCTCCTCGGTACCAAATATGTCCATCTAGATTCTCTTATTCTCTTCATTACAAGGGACAGTCAGAGTCAACGATTAACTAAAACTGCAGTAAAATCCATGCTTTGTGTCTTAAGGGAATCATACATTGCTTCTTCTAAATGATTACATATAAAGTATTATATCTCTTGAGTATTATAATTCAGACCTTAAGGATATATATGTATGATTTGGGCAAAGTCATTTCTACATTAATCTTTCACCTCTGACTTGGATACAGTGCAGGAGGATGTGCCTTACTTTAATAAACTGATATTTTCCAATAACATGTGTAGAGTCTAAGCCATGAAACACTTTAAGTCAATTATCTATATAGTGAATATTCATTAGAAGTTATGTTGCTGGCCCAGTGTGGTGGCTCACGCCTATAATCCCAGCACTTTGGGAGACTGAGGTGAGAGGATTGCCTGAGTCCAAGGGTTTCAGACCAGCCTGGGCAACCTTATCTCTACAATAAATAAAAAAACTAGCTGGGTGTGGTGGTGCATGCCTATAGTTGCAGCTACTTGGAAGGCTGAAGCAGAAGGATCACCTGAGCCCAGCAGGTCAAGGCTGTGGTGGCTGTGAGTGTGCCACTGCTCTCCAGCCTGGGTGACAAAGTGAGACTCTAACTCAAAAAAAAAAAGAAATAAAGAAGATATGTTGCTGGTGGTTTGATTCCATCCTGTGGGCCAAAAGAACTGCATTATGGTTTTAAAAAAAAAAAGCAGTTTGTTTTTAATATTAGAAGATATCCTTGTGTGGTATCCAGGCCAACCTGTCATACACTGCTTTGCGTGTAATTGATTACCATGGTTCCCTTTTCTAAACAGCATAAAGTAGAATGCAGTGCTTAAAGTAGGTTGTTGCACCAACAGCCTAGAAACAAGGTGATATGCTTTAGTGTCTCTGTAATTAATGTGATTTACCCTGTGTTAGAATGGGTACTCGCATGGTATTGTCTGAGGTTTGCCAAATAGTCCTCCTTATCCACCTGCGAGTGTTGGGAACTCACTTTATGGCATGGTCCCCTTAAGGCCTCTGTTGAAATTAAAAATAATCTGAACTGGGCTCGGTGGCTCAGCCTGTAATCCTGCGCCTTTGGGAGGCTGAGGTGAGTGGATTGCCTGAGCCTGCGGGCTCGAGACCTGCCTGGGCAGCGAGACCTCATCTCTATAATAAATCAAAAAATCAGCCGGGCGTGGTAGCGCATGCCTGTAATTCCGGCTACTCGGAAGGCTGAGGCGGAAGGATCACCGGAGCCCAGCAGGTTGAGGCTGCAGTGGCTGGGAGCGGCCACTGCACTCCAGTCTGGGCGACAGAGTGAGACTCCAACTCAAAAAAAAATAATAATAATAATAATAATAATACTCTGAGCAGAAAAACTTTGATAGAATGTTCAAATTGCTGAGTTATCAGCTCTCAGTGAACTGTATCCCAAGAAAAATAGGTCCTAGGAAAGAGCAGTTTTGATATAGGAAGAGATTCATCAATGCTTCAGAGACTTCCATTCTGCCCAGAGAGGATCCTTTAAGTTGGGAGCCCCAGGAGGTGAAAGGACATGATGAGATATCTAATTACCTGCCAGCTGAGGAGATACCTGGTTGACAAAGGAAAGTGGGGCATATATGAGAAGGAGCTTTGGAGGTCCCTTATTGACAGCCAGTCTTCTTTTTCAACAGTGCCAGACAGACCCTACGTAACACTCAGGTGAATAATCCAACAGGTGTGTGTCTCATACGTGTGCATGTATCTTTAAAAGGCAGCTTAGACTAGCGGCTGAGAACATGGACTCTGGGTCTAGACAGCAGTCTCAGTTAATCAGTTTACCTTGGCTGTGCACCTTAGAGAGATCACGTAAAGTCTTTGAGTTTCAGCTTCCTGTAAAAAATATCTGGCTCTTAGGGTTGTTGAGAGAATTAAAAAAGCTAAGATATATACAGTACAGAGTACTGTGTGGCACATGTTAAAAGTCTAACTGTTACTAAAATATGTTAAAGTCATGCTAAAGGAAGGGAAAACCACAGTTGCCAGAGCTCACAATGGTGACATCTCAGCCACTTAACCCAGGTCAGTGAGGTGACTGCTCCATATAGCCATCCAGGGATCTAGGTTCCTTGTAGTTAATAGTTCTGCCATATTCTAGGGCCTCTGAGTGCTTCATTGATTTCAGCATCTACACAGCAGGTAAGGGAAGAGGTTTGTATGCAAGTTCTTGGGGACTAGACCTCCCATATTCCCACACCCCCACATTCTATTGGCTTCTCTGGATCATTACTTACCTCTTATTCCATTGGCCAGAAATGGTCACATGGCCTCACCTTACTGCAGAGGAAAGCAGGGAATGTAAGTTAGCTATGGGCCCAGGAAGCAGAGCAGAACACGGATATCAGTGGGAACACAGATATTGGTCAGAACGTGGATAGCAGATTGACGATTTTCACTTCAGTTTATAGTTTTACTATGAAGCATGCATATTTTCTCAGTTTAATTTTAATAATTAATATGAAAATCTACTCCTTTATCTGACAGGCAACACTTAGATTTTAATGTTCATGCCTAAATTCAGCTACATTATCATTTCTGAATAATATAATGAAAGCTAACATCTATGGGGCATTTACCGTGTGCCAAAATACAAAGTACTTTACATACTTATTTGAACTTATTTAATGAAGTAAAATTAATTTATTTAACTCCCACCACAGCCTTTATGGAATAGGTGCCAGAATCATCCCCATTTGATAGATAAAAAAAGCAGAATTACAGAGAAGGCATTGATCCAAATGAACAAATATAAGTCGAAGAAGTGCCCCACACAGGATTAGCAAAGCTGCTTGTTGGTCATTTTCACTGTCCCTTTAATCCATAACCTGGAAAAAATTGGTAGAGAGAGAACTTAGTTGTCAACTCTGTTTGTGGATACTAAATTCAGATATACAGCAGAAGAGACTTAATTCAGCATGGAGTTTTCACTCTACCTGATACATACCCATTAATTTGCCACGAGCTGGGTGGTTTGCCAAGAAAACCTAATACATATGTGCATGGAAAAAACATACATCGGTGTGTGCTTTATCCTTTGGTTTACTTAAATGTATTTGCTTAGGGAAACATGCTGAGTTTATTATCAGGTTGACCATGTATACATTGCAACTGTCTGGAAAAGTGGCTTTAGTGTCTTAACTTCTGATACCTGTTGAGTTAATCCTTGAAAAATTAGGCCCCTAACTTGGATCTGCAGTTATTGTTTTAGTCATAGAAGTTATATAACCTGTTGTCACTGGTATTTGTGTTTTAATTTTTCGAGGCTAGCATCACAGAGAAAAAAGATAAAGCCATGTTTTTGTGAGCCTTATACATCGACAGTGTTAAGAGTGGTCTTTGATTAAGCACTTCTTTTCTGAAAAGGTTCTGTATGATCAGTTCAGGTGAGTCAGCTCACCATCTTTATCAGTTCCGTAGATTTCAGGTCCTTAACAGAACTCAGTTATGTTTGTAAAGGCACTGAGAAGTAGAGACTTAAACAGGTCAGATGGATACAGCAGCAGAAGTATAGTAGTACAAAGAGTTTTGACAGGCTGTAAAATAGTTGAGTAATTAGAATCTCTGTGTACCGGCTTATCTAAAGACTTTTGGTCAAACCACAGGACAGATGGGTGTGTACCCAGCCATTTGTGTGTGGCCTCATCTGCCTTTTGATAATCCCTGTAATGATACCCAGATGGCAAAAGCACCTATTCTTCAATGTTTGTTCTATGGCCTTATGAATTTTTGTTTAACATGCTGTTTTGTTTTGGTTTGATAAAAACTCGAGGAAGAATTAGGCATAAGACCATCCAATGTGTTCATTGCTGATAGGTGATGATCTCATGCCTTTCCACTCTAGGTCTCAAGCATTCTCTACAAAGTTATAATATTTTTTTTATCACATTTGTTCTTCCAAGTGATTATCATTCAGTTGAGACAATGATATTGCTCACCTTTTGAGGCATGTTGCCAGAGCCAGGGGACACTATATGACCCAGTCAGGAGCTGGGCAGAAAAATAGAACTATCCAGGGCCAACTCCTTAGGCTGTATAAGTGGTAATTTAATAAGGACTTTGGACATGGGACCTCATTCTTGAGCTCCAGGGACTCTTTTATGACACATTGGGAACCAGGAGCGTCGGCATTCCCTCCTATGAGCCGATAAAATGATCTCACAAACTGCAGAACTGTTCATTTTATTGAATAACTTTTATTGTTTGGATATTGCTGCTTATTCTTATTATGATTAGCATAATACAGCTATTCCTATTCTATGAACTAATATTGAGGGTATTGTTTGGTTCTCTGGCACACTGAGCTGTTGTGTTTCAGATTTCGTGGATGTGTATTTTCTGCCTTCCTAATTTAAATGCATCTTACCATGAAAAAGAAACTACTTTTTAGCTGCCAGTTTCAGTGCCTCACACCTGAAATCCCAGCCCTTTGGGAAGCTGAGGCAGGAGGATAGCTTGAGCCTAGAAGTTCGAGACCAGCTTGGGCAACATAGCGAGACTCATCTCTACAAAAAAGCCGCGTGTGGTGGTGCACTCCTGTAGTCCCAGCTACTTGGGAGGCTGAGGTGGAAGGATCGCCTGAGCCCAGGAGGTAGAGGCTGCAGTGAATCCTGATTCCACCACTGCAGATTCCTACCTGAGCAGCAGAATGAGACCCGAGTCCAAAAAGAAAGAAACTACTTTTTAATATCTCTGTTCTTGAAAAAATTGCCTAGTCATTACTGCCCTTTAGGCTTTGAGTTCAGTTTTGGTTTTGATTCCAAACAAAAATAAATTTCATGCCGGCCAGGTGAAGTTGCTCACTCCTGTAATCCCAGCACTTTGAGTTGCCAAGTGAGGCCAGAAGTTCAAGCAGTCTGTGCAACACAATGAGACCTCATCTCTATTTTAAAAAATTAAATTAAATTAAGAGTTATGCAGCAGACACATCATTTCTAGGCTAGATCTGCTTTACTCTGATTTTTTTTTGACCAATAAGAAATATGAAAAAAATTATTTTGCATCACTTTAAAATTTTTTCCTACACATATTTATTTCATCAGAGTCTATTTTTTCTTTCAAGGAAGGATGGTCCTGCTGGAAACAAATAGTTTCAGCCTTTATATTTGTGGAGATGGAATGTCATGGAGCTGGGATTTTTCCTACAGTCAAGGCTGTCTGAGGGTTTTGCAGGCTCTTGGTCAGGTTAAGATATTCTCGCATACCACCTACTTGTGCACTGGGTTTCTGTCTGTTGCCTGTTTATCTGGGCATCAGCACCACAGGGAGAAAGGAGGTTTAAATGTGGAAGCAACTTCTTACATGTCAGCAATTGTGAACTTGAAAGTTATTTGTGAGTTTTGATCACCAGTTTGCTTGAAAATATCCATTTTTTGTCTCTCAGTCTTCCAATTACTGAATTATTTGTAGAAGGATCACCCACTCAAAACTACATTCTGTGATTGCTTTCTTGCCATATAGCATTGTAAACTGTTCATTTCCACAAGTTGTTCATCTTGAAATAATTTCTGTTCTTAAATTATTGTTGTTATTCCTGATATTCTTGGAAATAGATACACTTTAACATTTAAGTGAGTAACAGTTCAAACACCTAGGATTAACAGAATAATCGAACTAGAGTTATTTCCTTATAATATTCGGCTTAAAATAGTATATATTTGGCTTTCTGACTACCCAGGCATCAATTACCAGTAATCACTGAAGTTCATACTTTGACCTCTGCAAAAAATATAGTCAATGTCAGATGTGTAGTTGAATGTACTTGGTTATTATTTAGTGTTATAAAATTACATTATAGTGTACTTTTGTCACTAAGCCCAGACAACTTGAAATTAATTGCAGTATTAGTGGTATATAATGGTAGGTACTTAGGGCACAAGAAAAGGACAAACATGGTTTTCATGTATTTCTTGGATTTGAGGATTTGTGGTCCTGAGATTTCTGTTGTTTATTGGCAGCGTTTTTACTATTGTGGTTCGCGTTGCTTCTGAATGCATGTTGTATGTCATGAAAAAATGGAGGCTACTTTTTACGGTATATACTTTTTATATACTGTAAAAAGATTACATAACAGAGTCAAATCCATATGTGAGCATATGGGCCCAATGTAGGGTCATTGTGTGATTCTGCTGGTAGTGCTATTTCTGAAGTGTGAAATATTCATTCTGTTCAGTGATTGGAAAAACAGCCTTCCCAAAGAGGTGTCTTATTCAGCTGTCCGACAGCAATAATATCAGCCCTGTATATAATTTAAATTTTTCTAGTAGCCTCATTTAAATAGTAAAAATAGTCAGGTGAGACTAACTTTAGTACTATATTTAACCCAGTATAGCTAAAATGCTATTATTTCATCAGTAATCAAAATAAAATTATTCTTTTTTTTGTACTAAGTCTTTGAAATTCAGTGTACATTTACACTCATAGCACAATTCAGTTCGCACTAGCCGCTTGTCAAATGCTCAATAGCCAAGTTCGGCCGGTGGTTGCTGTATTGGACAGCCACTGGTTTGATTGCACCTTCAGATAGGAAAAAAAGGGGGGGGTGGCTGGGAATCATGTGAAATGTCTCTTCGTTTGCAGAAAGCTAAATGTCAGTTCTTGAAAAGGAAAATGTTGACAGGACTTTCTGGAAAATATAACCTTATTTCTTATGTTTATTTGCACAGGTCAAATTCTGTTCCATAGCAGAGTTTGACTTTATTTTTACAGGGGGGGGAAAAAAGAACCCCAAAAAACAAAACCACCAATCTAATGTTAGTCATTTCCTAAGAGAAATTAAGAATCCACATCAGAGAGCCTTAATGTACAGAATTCCTTTTTTCACTCGTGTGCCTGGTTCTACTGTTGCCATAGCCACTTGGATGGGATTCAGCAGAAATTAAAGACTCCAGTTATAGTTACACTTTCTTTGTTATTGGATTACTTTTCAGCTATGGCTGTTTTTATTGTCTTGGTCTTTTCCCCCGAAAATGTGGAAATTATGCTTAGTGAATGTTTATGTTTTGATTTAATAGGGTCAGTGGAAAAATTGCCATTTCAAATGCTTTGAAGTCCTTACTTACAGCAAGTATAAACCATAATTACCAAAAACAATTAGTGTTAACTCATAACCAGAACTTGTCACGGAGTCTTTATCTGATCTGATTTTCCTTTCTAGTTGTTTCTCTGGAATATGGACTGTTTTATGTCATTACACTTTCAGAATAAAAGAGCTGTTACTGTAATTCTTAGTGAGAAGTGCTCTGTCTTCCTAGCCAATTAAAAGGGTTATTGTCAACCAGATGGCCCTCATTTTGAAGAAGCTATGACCTTTGAGTTTATTACTGGTGATTGGAAAGGGACGGTTTGCTAGCTTATCACCCTCGATGGATTGGTAATAGAGGCATGTGCTCGGAATTATCTCGGAATGTATCTACACACTCACAAATCTATCATCCATATGATGTTGGGCTTTCATGAAGTCTTGGCATGTTTTTGAAGTTTGAGAACTTAAATTTTTTGTGTGACAGAAATTGACAAAGATCTTGTCCTTGGCCAAACTTTAGTTAGGTCTTCTGAGCCTTCTCAATCTTCTGTGTCTGTCTTTGCCTATTCTGCCTTTAGCAAGATGCCTGCTAAATCAGTTTAGTGAGAATCCCCCCACCCTTAGTATCTGATTACCCTTAATATCTGATCAAATTCCTCATTTCTCCACCCTTCATGTTAGGTCTTTGGCCTGCCTTCAGCAAGAATCCTGTTAGGTCAGTTTAGCAAGACTCTCTCTACCTCAGTGTCTCACTCCTTTTGGTAATTTTCCATCCACTGATCCCCTCACTCTGCTCTTGGCTATAATCCCTACTTGTTCTTGCATCTGGAGTTCAGCTCCGTCTCTTCTGACCCCTATTGCAGTAGTCTTGAATAGAGTCTTCTGTATCATTTTAACATGTGTTGAAATAACTCTTTTCTTTAACAAAATAATCAACAGACAGCCCATGTACTAAAACTTTAGGACAATTTAATTTTCCTGCAGTGATACACTGTAGATTCTATTTCATCCCATTCCAGAAACTAAAACAGCACTATAGTAGGCAGGCTAAAGTAAACTGTGATTAACTAAACTAAGTTAGTTTAACTATCAACTAAGTATATAAGCTTACCTAGAAAGTTTATTGTTTATGACTACATAATGAGCATAATAATAATTATTATGTAGAAATTGTGTTATGTTTACAACCAAAGTATAAAATCTGGCCTAAAACTTTATAAAATATTTATTTATAAAATCTGAGTTTCTCTAAACTGTTTCTAGAGGGGTAAGATTCTTCTTTTGAATTGAAGTATCACTCTGTCGCTGAGGCTGGAGTGTAGTGACATACTCACGGCCACCACAGCCTTGACCTGCTGGGCTCAGGCAATCATTCCACCTCAGCCTTCCAAGTAGCTGGAACTACAGGTGTGTGCCACCACACCTGGCTAATTTTTTAAATTTATTATAGAAAAGAAGTCTCACCAGGTTGCCCAGGCTGGTCTCAAACCCCTGGGCTCAGGCATTCCTCTTGCCTCGGCCTACCAAAATGCTGGGATTATAGGCTTGAGCCACCACGCCCGGCGGGTAAGATCCTTAATTGACACCAAAATATGTGGGCACCTGTCTCCCATTGGTGTTGCATACTGAGATGCAAAGGTTGTTAGAGATTAGGCTTAATATCTTTTAATCCACTTGCAGGAAGTCAATGGGAGTTTGCATAGAAAGTGGCTCCCTATGGCAGAAATAAGCATAGTGAAATGAAGGTGATACAGAATTACATTGAAACCTTACTGAATCGCTTTTACTGAGAGGCCCTCCTCACATTAATGTTGGCCCCCATCCAGAGAGCTATTTCATTAGAAAGTTTGGGCCTTTGTTGCAGATTCTCGTGATTGCATTACAGCAATATAGTCCCATACGGATTATATAGATACGGATGCACAGACTTGTGTATCAGCCTGTTTCCTGCCCAGATATCTTTTTTCAATGTTGAGGCTTTAAAAGAAAAAACAAGTTATGCAAAAGAAAGAGGTTGAGATAGCAGAATAAAATGTAGTTTCAGTATTTTGTTTTTTCTGAAGATAATTATGGAAACTTCCCAGAGAGTTACTTTCCAGGACAACATCAGCTGTTTCTGAGCACTGGACCACAGTGCCCATGCGTGCCGGATGAGGGGTAGCTCATGCTGGCAGCCTGGTCACTAACTCCCTATTCAGAGTTGAGCCTTCAGTCTCTGTGTGAAAACCTCAGTGAATTTCTGTTTGTTTTTTATAACTGAGCATTTTCTGCTTTAAGAAAATTACCTTTTTTTCTGGCTGGATGCTGTGGCTCACGCCTTTCATCCCCGCACTTGGGGAGGCCAAGGCAGAAGGATTGCTTGAACCTAGGAGTTTGAAACCGGCCTGGGCAATTTAGTGATATCTCGTTTCTACAAAAAATAAAAAAATTAGCTGGGTGTGGTGGCACATGCCTGTAGTCCAAGCTACTCAGGAGGCTGAGGAGGAAGGATTGCTTGAGCCCAGGAGTTCCAGGCTGTGGTGAGCCAGTGATCGTGCCACAGCACTCCTGTCTGGGTGACAGAGTGAGAACCCCAACTTAAAAAAAATTAGCTTTTTCCAAAAGTAGGACTTCAGAAGCAATTCAGTATAAGTTCTAAGTTAAGGCCTTTTCTTAAAGTATCCTCTACTAAGAGTTCATTGTGTATTTCAAAAAGTCATAGATCAGAATAATAATGCTTCCACTAGAGGTTTTTTAAAATTTTTTGTTTGAAAGAACGGAGGGCAGGATTGAGACTGGGGGTGGTGTAGAAGCCAGTGTGCATAGATATGTTTACAGGCGTCTGATCCTTTTTTCTGCTTCTGTCTCATTTAAAAAAAAAGGTGGCACAGCACCAGGAAGGAGAGATGGAGAGGGGAGAGTGGGGCTTTCTCCCTCTGCTGGTTCTGCTGGAGAGTGATAAAGAGTGACAGTGGTCTGGCGAATGGGCAAACCCTCGGCACCTGGGCTCCCATGTAGAATGAAGCAGGTGGGAGAAAAGAAGAGCTAAAGGTTTTAGAAGATGCATGAGGAGTGATGACTGTTATGGGCAGACTAACGAGATAGGGAACAAAATGCTCCCAGCCATTGGTGTCTTTAAATCTGGCTTTTCTGGGCAACACAACAAGACTCCGTCTCATTTAAAAAAAGGAAAGGAAAGGAAAGGAAATCTTGCTTTTATTTTTTGCATTGGATTTTACATTTAAAATTTGGCATTTTACAATGCAAAATAGTTTGTGTCATAAACTATGTTTTACAATGAAAGTGTGGGTTGACACCTCTATCCAGGTGAAGCCTCTCCATGGCTTATGTGGCCAGGCCAGAGGGAACAGTTCTCTAGACAAAATACTCTGGGGAAATAAGCAACCTTTTGATTTTTCACACTTGTAAACCTAAACATATGAAGGGATGGCAGGTGTCACACTTTGTCAGATCAAGTCTATCTTCTTGACTGGTTTTATGTAGGATAAATAGAGTGGGAGGATAGAGGATGGAGGAGTAAAAAGAAAGCTGGTTAGCCGGTCTCTGGGGAAGGCAGAGTATACAACTGGGAGATTAACACTATATATTCCAGCTCATGGTAGTTCAGAAATGCCTGTATTCTTTCTTAGATTCACTGGGCTCTTTTTTTTCTTTCATTCCCTTTTGCCTCTTCATATTTTCATCCTTCCATTTCACTTATTCCCACTCCTGCTGAACAGTTTCCATCGTTGTCTTCCTTGGTGTTTTAGCGTCACATAGAACCCTACCCCATCAGTGAGCTTCATGCATGGTCAGACAGTCTCTGACACATCTGACTCCAGACTGCCAAAATGCACCGCAGAAAGCCAAACAGAATCAGTAAGTTTTGATTCATCATTTCTGCCCTGTGGTGCCCAATCCTAGGCTCTTGAACGATACATCCTTTCCATCTGCCTATTTGGCAAAAACAACAGAAAAATGAGAGCTCATGTCTAAAGGAATTGAAGCATTTTATCCAGTGAAGTATTTGAATTTACAAAACACCATGCCATGGGATCCTCAGGGCAGATTTCATATTATTTTTTAATTTAAAAATTGTATCCGGGCAACCCCCTTGGGTCCCCTCCCACTGTTGGAGCTTTTCTGTCCTCTCAATCAATAAATCCTGCTTTCTAAAAAAAAAAAAAATTATATCCAACAGAAATTCATGACAATCTGCGTAGAAAAACTGACATCTTTACAATACAAACAGGTAAACTCACGAGCTCCTAGCCATGGCCCTTCTCTTGGTCACATCCCAAATGAGTGCTTTTCTTTTCCCTGTGGGAGAGTTTGTTTGCTGTCGTGTTGCATACTGGCCCGAGCTCATGGCTTGCAGTGTTGACTGTCCTGCCTCTTGGTTGGGTGGATTTTTGAGAAGCTTTTCTTGGTGCCAGACCACCAACCTGTTACAGAGACTCTACTGAGGAAAGTCAGGTGTACTTGACACTGACGTTTCAAGAAAGTCAGCTGAAACACTTGGGCCTCTTAAAAATATTGACACGAGAATAAAAACCTGTTGTGAGAGAGTAAAGCCAGGGACACAGTCATCTCCAAGACTTTTACATCTTTTGTAAGACAGTCATGATTTATTCTCACTTCTAAATTTGACAGTTTCTAAACTGAATCATTCCCTTCCTCCCATGCTGGGGTCCTATTCCTTTCTTAAGCCCAAGTCACTTTTCTGGTTCTAAATCAGATTGTTGGGAGTAAAAGCATTGTGAGGAAAAAATCCATGCAGCTATTTGAGGTTTAGAAGAAATTAAATGTAGACTTGTTTGAAGTAGCTGTTCTCTCTCTTCTTAGAGCTTCCAAATCAGTCCTCTTTTATTTTGTGTATACGGAAACCGAGGCCCATAGAGGTTCCTCGCAAAGGTAACACATTCAAATGTGGCAGTTCCAGAGGTAGAAAGTCCTCTCCTAAGACAACTGCCTCTGACCACTTTTCTGCAACTTCTGTAGGTCAACAAAGTAAAATGTTTTTAGGTTTGAAAAAAGAATTTAGCTTAATGTGCTCTCCACATTAGAATAACAACTGGGGATGTTTTGAGAAGGTCAGGAATACTTTTTTTCATCAGCTTGTCTTCAATGATTTGTCAACCATTGATATGCCAAAAAATACTTGTAGCTGGAAACTAGAATTGGGCAACCTAGTAAACAGGAATGAGCAAACAGAAAAATAGGGGCTGGAACCCAGAGTTAGCCATTTACAACAATAACCAGCATACTGGCCAGGCCCTTGATTTTTGCCTTAACAGTGGCTAGACTCAACCAGGCAAAATTCCAAGTCCTTTCTGACTTGTGTTAACAGAATTTGGGCCGGACTCGGTGGCTCAGCCTGTAATCCCATGCCTTAGGAGGCTGAGGTGAGCGGGTTCGAGACCTGCCTGGGCAACTTGGTGAGAATTCATCTCTACAATAAATCAAAAAACTAGCCGGCATGGTAGTGCGCGCCTGTAGTTCCAGCTGCTTGGAAGGCTGAGGCAGAAGGATCGCTGGAGTCCAGCAGGACGAGGCTGCGGTGGCCGGGAGCGGCCACTGTACTCCAGTCTTGGCGACAGAGTGAGACTCCAACTCAAAAACAAACAATCAACACCAAAAAAAAACAAACCAGTATTTGGTTCCTGCGTTTGCCGGTGCCTCTGTGCTCTTGGACACTTGTGGTCATTGTGTCTGACCACCTAGTGGCCCCATCTTTGCGTGTACACTTGATGTTCCTTTTTCCGTTTGGTGGTCTGGGTGTGACTGTTATTGCATAAATCAAGAGCATTCCTTAGTAGGGGGTGATGAGTACTTTGTCATCCATGAGAACTGACTTAGGCATGTGAAGCAAAGACCTGGCACATAGCTAGGGAAGTGTAGAAACCATGAGCTTCCCTGGAAATCATTTTGGACCTCAAGATCTGTTGTGTTTTTATAATGATCTACGGGAGAAAGTAATGGTGAACTAGACTGCAGACTATCAGTGAGCAATTTCAAGGCAGTGACTGTGTCCTTGATATACACATGTGTACAGATACACATTCATATATATACATACAGATGAGCTTCAGCTTGTACAACTATTAGCTAGTAGATGTATGGGGGGAAATCCCTGTCATTACAGCACACACAGTGGGTGCTCATTTTTAAATCCTTACATGCAGAAAATGTGTTGTCCCTCTTGGACATACCAGCCCAGAGGTCCTGCTACAGCCCACTAGGTATCACTAGATGGAAGATACTGAAAGTGAAACAAACAAAATGTTCCTTTACTTCTCTGGAAAGCCACAAACCTAGAATATTGCACACAGTCTCTGTAGAATTACAGAATTTCCAGAGAGGGCCAAGTAGCATGTTCAAAAGGACAGAGATGTGATGCTAGCATAGAAGGACCAACTTCAAAGGTAAGGAATCTTCACTCTGGAAAAGCTAAAGTTCTGTTAAACATTCCAACTCTGTCTTTAAGTATGGGTATAGTAAGAAGGCCCTGAGGGGACCTCCCCTCAAGAATGTGTGACGAGAATAAACTTTAATTTAGGGAGAGCAGGGAGGGAGAGAACATTGGATTGGGTGACTATTAGTGAACTCAGTGACCCCAGGAGGCGTTGTTGGTTGAAAGTGTACACCGTTCTGATAGATTCTTAGATGAATAGATCCCAGGTATATCCTTGAGCCTTAGTTGAAGACTGCTATAAGATGCACCTTGGTGTCAGACACAGACTGTTGGGCTGCAAAAAGACAAACCAGTAAAAATGGATCTGACTTACTCCATTTACTTTGGGGTCCATTCATTTACATTTTTAGATACCTGGTATTTGCCAGAAGCTGAGCTGGTACATTGATCACACACACCCCAGTCTCCTACCCTCATGCCATTTATGATCTAGTGGAGGAGACAAAAATAACTAACTTTATAAGGCTATATAGGAATGAAATAAATGTCAAAATATCATGCAGGGAATTATAGTTGCTGGTGAAGACAGCATTGGAAAAGACTTAAATGATTCCAGGTTGAGAGATAGAGCACTCTCAAGGTCCTTAGCATCTGAACTTGGCCTTGAAGGATAAGTAGAACCAGAATAAGGTGGAAAATAGGAGGGAGGAGAGCCTGGCCAAAGGAATCTGTGAGGCAGGGAGAGGGGAGGTGGCAGGTGCCATGTTCAGGGACTGATGGGTTGTCAGGGAAAGCTGGAACATGGATGCAGAGACAACAGTGGGAGAAAGGCTGGAAGAACATGACACAAATCATCCATGAGTAGGAGTTTAGATTTTTTTGTTTGTGTGTTTGTTTTTGGGTTTTTTTTTTTTGAGTTGGAGTCTCACTCTGTCGCCCAAACTGGAGTGCAGTGGCCGCTCCCGGCCACCGCAGCTGCGACCTGCTGGGCTCCGGCGATCCTTCCGCCTCAGCCTTCCAAGTCGCTGGAACTACAGGCGTGTGCTACCATGCCCGGCTAATTTTTGATTTATTATAGAGATGAGGTCTCGCCAAGTTGTCTAGGCAGGTCTCGAACCCGCGGGCTCAGGCAATCCACTCACCTCAGCCTCCCAAAGGTGCAGGATTACAGACTGAGCCACGGAGCCCGGCTAGGAGTTTAGATTTATGTTGTAGGAATGCGAGTCCTTCATGGATTTTGAGGACAGATATGGCATGATCTTGTCCATGTTTTAAGATTATGCTGGGCAATAGGGAGAAGCAATGGAGAGCCAAGAGATGGCCTTGGAGTTGATGGCTGTCACAGAGACACAGATCAGGGGCCAGGTCCCAGTGAAGCTCAGCCTTGGAGGGACTCCCTGACCAGGGGCCCATGTAGGGGATCCAGGCATGGCAGTCATCCTGGTTCATGACAATAAAGACCATCTTCACACTGGGGGTGTCCAGGATGACACAGAACTTTATGATAACCTTAATGCTACAAAGTTGAGGACAGTGTTATGCAGTTTAATCTTTTTTCTCCTTCTTTCTTTTTGTGGTTCTTCTGAATTTACATTTTGTTTAAAATAGTTCTCTAACAGTCACCTGAACTCAACATTTCCCTAAGGAATTCAGATGACAATTCATGTTACTGATCTGTGTATTATTTTTACCAAAATTCATATTCTGTATCTGTGGACCTATTTTTAGTACCATCTTGTATTTTTCTAAAACTTTAAATGCATTGAAAAATGAGTTGTGGGCCAGGCTCGGTGGCTCAGCCTGTAATCACAGCACTTTGGGAGGCCGAGGTAAGTGGATTGCCTGAGCCCGCGGGTTCGAGACTCACCTGGGCAACTTGGCGAGACCTCATCTCTACAATAAATGAGAAAATTAACCGGGCGTGGTAGCACGCGCCTGTAGTTCCAGCTACTTAGAAGGCTGAGGTGGAAGGATCGCCAGAGCCCAGAAGGTCGAGGCTGCAGTGGCCAGGAGCGGCCACTGCACTCCAGTCTGGGTGACAGAGTGAGACTCCAACTCAAAAAAAAAAAAGAAAAAGAAAAATGAGTTGTGCTGATAAGGACCTAGTCAACCATATATTGTTATACCTGGACCCAGGTCCCGGTGCTCACTGCTCAAAGCCAAACTCAAGAGATGAGGGTTAGCAGAAGGAAAGACAGGTTTATTCAAGAGCAGGCTATCTGAGGAGATGGCCAGACCAGTGTCCTAAATACCATCTCAAACTTGGGGCCAGTCAGAAAGGCTTGACTCCTTCTCTCCCTCCCTTCCTTCCTTTCATTTATTTTCAAGTCGGAGTCTCACTCTGTCACCCAGGCTGGAATGCAGTGGCATGATCATGGCTACCACAGCCTCAATCAGCTGGACTCATGCAGTCCTTTTGCTTCAGCCTTCCAAGTAGCTGTGACTATAGGCACATACCTCCATACCTGGCTGGCTATTTTTAAAAAAATTTTTTAGAGGCGAGTTCTCACCATGTTGCCCAGGCTGGTCTTGAACTCCTGGGCTTAGGCAATCCTCTAACCTCAGGCTCCCAAAGAGGGATTATAGGCATGTCACCACGCCCAGCAAAAAGGGTTTTTTAAAAGGAACACTGGTATGGAAAATGTGCAGGGGTGGAGTCAGGTGTGGGGTCTGTGTGTCCTGGTTCTGATGGCTATCTCAAGGAAGTGTCTGTCCTGGGGTCTGACTAGCATCATCTTGGCTGTGGCCAAGTGGGGGCCCAGTGGTCCTGGGCTCAGGCCTGGTTTGTTCTAAGATTAGCCTCCAGAATTCTTGGGGCATGGTTGGTGTTATACTAATTGTGCCCAGGTTGTAGATTAACTGCCTCAAGGCTCTCCTTAAGTCAGGAGAATCATGTAGCTGGCCTTCATGTCTAGCTTGCTTTAAAATTAGCCCCTGGAATTTCTAAGAAAGCATAAATAAACATCTTCGTGCAAGGCAGTGCCTAAAGGGAGGAGAGAAGGAACAAAAATTAAAGTACAGTCTAAAGCTAAAGAAGAGTGTTTAGAATATATTTTAAGGCTAAAATTCTCAGTTACAATATGACCAGGATGATTACAATGAATAAAATAAAACAGCACTCTGCTTGTTCCATTACTATTGGTTTATTGCATGTCTGTTTCAAGATAGTCAGTTACTTCAGTATGAGGATTGTACTTTCTTCATCTTTTGATTGTTCTCCATGTTAAAGAAAAAATTATTCTGACATTTACTAAAGTGGTAAGGAGTACTATGTTAAGACTATTGTCATAGGTGTCAAGATTATCCCAGTAGGGCAGGGAGATCAGGCTCAGATATGAACACAAAGACACATGGGGACTTATAGCCAATGAGCAGAGTGAGGGGATCAGTGGACGGAAAATTACCAAAAGGAAACATCAGAGTATGGGGGATGTCTTGCTAACAGTATTCTTGCTGAAGGCAGGCTTAGACATCAAGGGTGGGAAATGGGAGATAAGGACCTTATGAGTTCTCAAGAGTGATCAGATACCAAGAGTTGGGGGCAGGGATTCTGGCCAAACTGACTTAACAGGATTCTGGGGATAGCTGGACTAGACAGGAGGGAGACAGGTCAAGGAGAAGGAAGAGAGGACTCAGAGAAGCCTGATTCAAGCTTGGTCAGGGACATTCTTTGTCTCCCACAAGTCCTGGAATTGCTTGTTTGGTGTATTAGAACAGGAACACATGTAGTGTTATGGGGTGGAGTGTTCTGTAATGCCCATGTGCAGTCTGTCTCCAGACCAGGCTGCATCATGAGAAGCTGTATAGTCAGAGCCAAGGGGAACAGTCGGGAAAAGACCATGGCCAGTATATTAATGTGGGTCGAGGAAAGGGAGTTTTCAGAGCAAGGCCCTGGTCAGTTACATTTGCCCCAGATTTGGCTACTCAATTTACTTTTATTTTGGTTAAAAAAAAAAGTAAGTGTGAGATTTTGGTTTTATTTTGTGGGAACATTAGCCTTTAATGAAAAATCTGTTTTCCCTTGGTAGTTTTCAGACTTCTTGAACCCCTTTCTATTTTTGTTTTTTGATTTTTTTTTTAAATACTCTTAAAAGAAACAACTACTTTGAGGATCAAATGATATAAACATTTCAGCAGGACTTTTATAGCAGGAAATAAATAGAGATAGAAGAATGGACTATGATAGTGCCATGATTGAAACAGGAAAATATACCTATTTTAATAAAAATATCTTATTTTCTATATTCATACTTTTTAAAGGTGCTTCTCATGAGCCACAGTGGTGCCATTTAATTGTTCTGTGGTCTCCAGTCCCTGAAGGATTAAGAAGAGAAGAAATGGAATGAAGAAGTATAATATCAAGCCCAAGTCTTTATGAAAAAGTGAATGAGATATCCTAGTCCCGGGGCTTTGCTGCTGGCTCTTGTCTTTGTTTAGTTTGGAAAAGGATTAACTGCTCAGGAATTTGTTTAGCAGAAAACAGGAACTTAGGAGAAAGTGGTGAAGTTCTTCTTTGAGTTAGACCCTAGAGAATACAAGGAAAGAGGTTTTGAGGTTTCATCTGCAAGAGAAGTATGTTGACAGCAACCCTTTCGGGGCCTCTCCCACTGTGGGAGCCTTTCTGTCCTCTTAGTAAATTTTGCCTCCCCCCAAAGAAATGTGTTGAATTGTGAGTAAACTAAAAATTCTGTGGATTGAACATCAAAATTTCAATATTCTTTTTGTTGTCATCTTATCACACAAGGTTAATTGTTTGCTTCTATTTGGGGACAATGTGTAACATAATCAGAATGCTCTTAAGCTGTTAGTTCCAACAGTACACACCCACAAGGCAATTTTCAAAAGGATCTACAGTATACTGGAGTTTTTATGAGCTGAAACCAGCAATCCTGCCTCCCACTGGCATCGTGCAGTTGCACATAGAGGCTTCATGGGGGAAATATGTATGTGTCTGAGTAACTAGTAAAGAAGTCAGAGATGAGTCCTAGTACCTATGAAGACCACAGGTTTCTCCTCTTTCCCCGTTCCCTGTCTTTGTGCTGGAGTTGGTGGTCAGCTCTTCTTCTTCTTTTTTTTTTTTTTTTTTTTTTTATCATGTATGAATATGAACATGAAGTGGCTGGGCTTGTTTCACTGGTAGAGATAGGATACTTGAAACTAAATGACTGTTTTGCTACTAGCTTATGTAAAGTGCTTAGAATGCAATATGCTTCTAGAGGCAGTGAGGCTAACTTATTGAGGAGGTTGTTTGGGCTGCAGCAGAGAGATCAAGACCTGTGTTACATGAACTTGACTTATCTTTTGCTTATTATAGTCAATTTATTTCCCAGCTACCCCACAGTGCCCTGGTAAAATCAGTCCTCTGTTAAATGGCATTTTGTTGCCATGGAAATGATAGCATCAAATCTGAAATTTTATGAATGCATTATCCCATCCAGTTGTCTAGGTGCAGAAGAGGTAAAAAAAATGACGTTGACAATGATTCATAAGGTTTGATCTTATACTAAATCTTTTTTCTTTTGCAGACTTTTTTTTTTTTTTTTTTTGAGTTGGAATCTCACTCTGTCGCCCAGACTGGAGTGCAGTGGCCGCTGGGCTCCAGTGATCCTCTGCCTCAGCCTTCCGAGTAGCCAGAATTACAGGCATGCGCTACCACGCCCGGCTGATTTTTTGATTTATTGTAGAGATGAGGTCTTGCTGCCCAGGCAGGTCTCGAACCTGCGGGCTCAGGCAATCCACTCACCTCAGCCTCCCAAAGGCGCGGGATTACAGGCTGAGCCACTGAGCCCGGCTCTTTTGCAGACTTTTAAATTCAGAAATACGAAGTTCATCCTGTAATTATAAGTCAGGGAGCTAAATAGACGGGGACAGAAGGTAGAAGTTAAACATGTTGCTGTCTCTTTGGTTTCTTAGTGTGCTGCAAGAGATTACTGAAACTTGAAATTGCTGGGATAAACAGCTAGGCACCGAATTCATGGTTAATGTAATAGTCTTGTCACTTGGATACTTTAAAGTCCAGATCAATGAAAGTTAATTGTGAACTGACTTATCAGTAAAACATGTACAAGCATGCCTGTTATTATCCTACGTGGGGTTTTAAGAGTTAATAATTTTTATGCTTTCAGAGGAGATATTCTTCTCTCCCATGAAATTCACAATTGCATCTTCCTTCTTCCTTCCTTTAAAGGGATTCAGAAGCTGTTGGTGGTGCACTGAGCCCAGGAAGTCAGGATAACAGGCATGAGTGCAACCAGAAAATGAAAACAGAGTTGTGACTGGCTTGACTTCAGCTAGCATCCAAAAATGAACTTCCTGTGTAGGCTTCTTTGTGGATAAAATCTTGGTTTCAGATCTTAATTCTGTTCTGTTTTGGCTTCGGGAGCCCGGTGCCCACTCTAGGGTCATGTTGAGACCAGGCTGACTCAGAGGAAGGGTCCCTCCTCTTGAGTCATCACACTACTTCCTGTGGGTCTAGAGTTTCCTTGGGAGGCTTCTCATTCAAGTGGTCCCTGGCTTTAGCCTGAAAAGTCTGGAAAACTCAGAAAGATGAGGACTGAGCATGCTTGCTTCTGCTTTTCATACCTACAGAAATTTTCATCCTATGAGCACTTTCTATCAAGGAGAAATGGAAAACTGTGGAGGCAAACAAATCAGAGCTTTCTGTTGTGATGTATACATATCTCATCAAAGCGCTTAAACACTTTCCCTTCCATGTGTCACTTTGCTAGCATATAGGCTTACTGCAGGGGGACACCAGGGCTGCCTTTTAAAGATATTATATATCATCTCAAGCAGGTGACAGTGGTGCAGGTGCACGTAAAGACATGCATCCAAACCTGGAATGTATTTTACTAGGTTTACCTCTCTCACAAGAGGTTCAGGTTAAGGCTTGGTACCTAAGGAAACAATGCTCAAGAAATACAATAATACTTAATTCCTCACCAACTCGCCATGTTGACTCAACGGCATAGTAAGAATATCATGACAAACCACATAGGAAAACTGTGTAGCTATAACTGAGTACTTTGACTCTTGTGCCAGTTTGTTTAGTACCTGGACAGGAAAAAAGAGAGACAAGAAAAATTTTATTACATGAGATTAAAAAATAAACGTTGGGCCGGCTACAGTGGCTCACGCCTGTAAATCCAGCACTTTGGGCAGCCAAAGTGAGAGGATTGCTTGAGTCTAGAAGAGCAGGACTAGCCTGGGCAACATAGTGAGACCCTGTCTCTATAAAAAATAAAAATACTGTAATCCCTGCTATTCAGGAGGGTAAGGCAGAAGGATCACCTGAGCCCAGAAAGTCAAGGCTGAGCTGAGCCATGAGGGTGCCATTGCACTTCTAGCCTGGGTGACAGAGTGAGACTCCAACTCAGAAAATAAATAAAATAAAATCAATGAGTATTTTTTAAAAAAAATAGAACTATATTTTCCAATTTGTGACACTAATATTGTTCAAAATGTGCAGAATTCATTTTATATCTAAAGTAACATGGGAGGTCAGACGTAGTGGCTCATACCTGTAATCCCAGCACTTTGGGAGGCTGAGGCAGGAGGATTGTGTGAGCCTGGGCAACAAAGTGAGATCCTGTCTCTGGAAAAAAAAAAAAGAATCACATAAATAAAATAACATGGGCTTCCTAGAGCAGAGATTCTCTAGTGCACAGATGCATGCAATGTTTCTTTCACATTTGTTACTTCATCAGGTATGAGTTCAGGGAGTCATTGTGTCTTTACCACCCCACCACTTCCTATTTATACCTACAAGAGGTCACAAGAGGACAGTTAAAACTGATGATGCTCAAGGACAGATCACACCTAATTGAAGAGCACATGGACAGGTCCGGTTAGAAGGGCCTCCAAGAGCAACACACACAGGAACTGGCCTGCCTTGTTCCTAACAGTCCACAGAGTCACACCTGCCCTCTAGCAGAAGGAGGGCGACCTCCTGCCACAGCCACAAACACTTCCTGACTGCCTAGGAAAAGGGTGGTTTTCTGTTTTTTGAGTCAGGGTCTCACTCTGTTACCCAGGCTGGAGTGCAGTGGGTCACTCACGGCCAACCCAGCGTCGACCTGCTGGGCTCAGGTGATCCTTCAGCCTCAGCCTTCCAAGTAGCTGGAGCTATAGGTGCCCACTCTAATTTTTGATTTACTGTAGAGATGAGGCCTTGCCAAGTTGCTCGGGCTAGTCTCGAACACTCAGGCTCAGGCAATCCACTCATCTCTGCCTCCCAAAGTGCTGGGATTACAGGCTGAGTCACCATGCCCAGCTGGAAAAGGATTTATAGTGTGAATAATAGTAAAATAGAAAATGCTTCTCAGAAAGTGCCATAGGGAGAGTTCTGTTGGACTCCAAGATAATTACTAAATGGTAATTAATAAAATTGTGGTGAATTTTTCATTTAAAACATTGAAGTCTCTTATGCTAACCCTGAATAAGGAGAAAGCTTATACAGATTTTTTTCCCCAACCCTAGTGTGTTTTTGAGGGGATGTTTAAAGTTTGGAGTTTTTTCGGTGGGGGGGAAGGGAGTGATTTTTATTTTTATTTTTATTTTTTTTTGAGTCAATGTCTCACTCTGTTGCCCATGCTCACAGCCTCTGCAGCCTCGACCTACTGGGCTCAGGTGATCCTTCCACCTCAGTCTTCCAAGTAGCTGGAACCACAGGTGTGAGCCACCACACCTGGCTAATTTTTTATTTATTGTAGAGACAAAGTCTTACAAGTTGTCCAGGCTGGTCTTGAACCCTTGGGCTTAGGCAGTCCTCTCACCTCAGCCCCCTAAAGTTCTGGAATTACAGGCATGAGCCACCACACCCGACTGGGAGTGATATTAAGAAGAAAGGATGCGTAGGAGTAACCAGGAACCAGGCTGGAGGGAGAGTGGGAGTGGCTGAGAGTGAGGGAAGAATCTTCAGCATCTCAAGAAGATGCCCTGTGTCTGGAATCTGGAGTGGGGGCAGAGGAGAAGCTGAGGGGTCAGACCTTGGAGGACTCGAAAGCCAAACTAAGGAGAATGGGCGTTAACCTAGGGATGATGGGGAAACTAGGAAGGAGTGATGGGGTTAGACCTGCATCTTCAAAAGATCCTTCTAGCTGCGGAACAGAAAAGGGACTGGGAGGGAACAAGACAAGGCTGAGAGAGATCGAGTAGTAAGTAGAAATTCAGTGAACTCCATGAGAAATGCTACTGGTCTACGCTAGGCAGTAGGGATAGGAAATGTGATGGATGGATATGGTAGATATTTAGGAGGCAGAATCAACTGGACAAGGTGACTGATTGGAAATGGAGGAACAAGGGGGAGAGAAGCATCAGAAATAATGCCCAAGTTTTTGTTTTTGTTTTTTCTTTTAGTTGGAGTCTGACTCCATTGCCCAGACTGGAGTGCAGTGGCACGGCACACTCATGGCCACCCCCAGTGTCAACCTTTTGAATCCATTTACCCCCTGCCTGCTTCACATTACAGTAGAGTTGAGGTCATGACGACATTTCCCAAATGTCCCATGGAGGACTGTGTGACCTGAACCTCAGAAAACAAGGTTTTGTAGGCAAAAAACATTTGGGAAACTTTCTAATGCCATAGTCTCTTTGGAGATTTATAGCATACATGGGCATAGCAATTTCTTTGATAAATTCTATTGTTTAAAGAAAGTCTAATTTTGTTTTCTAAAGTTACTTCAGTGCCTAAAGCTTTTTAAAAGCATGACACCTATTAACATCTGAAATAAACAGTGTTCCTTAGAACATACTTTCAGGAACACAGCGTTAGTCTGTCAATTTCCAGACCTAGAGTATTTCAGAATGAGTGTTGGTAATTATCAGCTTAGGGATTAGAGAAGGATTAGAGTCAGGGGAATTTGTTTTTAGGAAGGTCATAGAGAATTTAAGTACTTAAAGATCAAGAAGGCATCTAACAGGGTTCTATATAAAGATAAGAGATAAATGCAGCAACCAAGTATGAAACCTTTTTTTCTTTTGGGTCAGAGTCTCACTGTCAACCTGGCTGGAGGGCAGTGGCACGCTCATAGCCACTGCAGCCTCAACCTTCTAAGTAGCTGGAACTACAGGCACATGCCACCACATACTGCTAATTTTTTGATTTATTGTAGCGACAAGGTCCCACCAAGTTGCCCAGACTGATCTCGAAACTGCAGACCCAGGCAATCCTCTCTCCTCATCCTCCCAAGGTGCTGGGCTTACAGGCATGAGCCATTGTGCCCAGCCGAATATGAAATCTTTTAGCCCAGGGATTCTGTTAAATCTTTGAGATATGTACATCAAATTATATAGGCATACCTTGGAGATATTGCGGATTTGGTTTCAGACCACCACAATAAAGCAAATGTTACAATTAAGTGAGTCACACAAATTTTTTGGTTTCCCTGGGCATATAAAAGTTATGTTTACACTGTACACTAGCCTATTTTGAGTACAATAACATTATATGTAAAAAAAAATGTACATAACCTAATTTTAAAATACTTTATTTCTAAAAATGTTACTGATTACCTGAGCCTCAGTAGACACTGGTGGAGTGTCTGGCTTCGATGTTGATGGCTGCTGACTGCTTTGGGTGATGGTTGCTGAAAGCTGGGGTGTCTGTGGCAGTTGCTTAAAATGAGATAGCAGTGAGGTGTGCCACATCATTTGACTCTTCTTTTCACAAAAGATTTCTCTATAGCTTGTGATGCTGTTTAATAGCATTTTACCCACAGTAGGACTTCATTCAAAATTGGAGTCCATCTACTCAAACCCGGCCGCTGCTTTATCAACTAAGTTTATGGAATATTCTAAATCTTTTGTTGTCATTTCAACAATATTCGTATATCTAAACAATGAGAAGATTCCATCTCAAGAAACCACTTCCTTTGTTTATCCATAAGAAACAACTCCTTATCCCTTAATAAATGTACTAAATCAATTCTGCCTTTGCTCTATAAATGGAACAACAAAGCCCAGCTGACAGCACATCTGTTTACAGCATAGTTTACTGAATATTTTAAGTCTACTGTTGAGACTTATTGCTCAGAGAGATTTAGTGTAATTCTTAAGGGCCTTAGGATTTTTCAGAATAGTAAATGAGCATTGGCTTCAATTTAAAGTCGCCAGCTGCATTCATCCCTAACAAGAGAGTCAGCCTGTCCTTTGAAGCCAGACAGTGACTTTTCCTTTTTAGCTTCTCTAGAAGAAGGTCCAGATGGCTTCTTCTTCCAATAAAAGACTGCTTCATCGCCACTGAAAATCTGTTGTTTAGTGTAGCCACCTTCATCCATGATCTTAGCTAGATCTGGGTAACTTGCTGCTGTTTCACCTTGCAATTTTATGTTCTGGAGACGACTTCTTTCCTTAAACCTCATGAACCAGCCTCTGCTAGCTTCCAGCTTTTCTTCTGTAGCTTCCTCACCTCTCAACCTTCATAGAACTGAAAAGAGTCTGGGCCTTGCTCTGGGTTAGGCTTTTGAAAGGCAATGTGGTTGGTATGATCTTCTTTCCAGACCACTAAAGCTTTCTCCCATCAGCTGTAAGGCTACTTTGCTTTCCTAAATTTCATGTGTTCACTGAAGTAGCATTTTCAGTTTTCTTCAAGAACTTTTCCTTTGCTTTTACAACTTGGCTAACTGTTTAGCTCTGTTGAAGAGGCCTAACTTTTGGCCTTTCTCTGCTTTGCCATGCCTTCCTCACTAAGCGTAGTCATTTCTAGCTTTTGATTTCAAGTGAGAGAGACATATGACTCTTCCTTTCACTTGAACACTTCAAGGCCATTGTCTGGTTATTAATTGGCCCAATTTCAATATTGTTGTGTCTCAGGGAATAGGAAGGCCCCAGGGGAGTGAGGAGACGGAGGAATGGCCTATTGGTAGAGCAGTCAGAACACACACATTTATGGATTATGTTCGCCATCTAATATGGGCGTGGCTTGTGGTGCTCTAAGCAGTTAAAATGGTCACATCAAAGATCTCGGATCATACATCACCATAACAGATATTATAATAATAATGAAAAAGTTTGAAATATTGCAAGAATTACCAAATGTGACACAGAGGCAGGAAGTGAGTACATGCTGTTGGGAACATGGAGCTGGTAGACTTGCTTGATTCTGGGTTGCCAGAAACCTTCTATTTGTAAAAAGTGCAATATGTGCAGAGTGCAGTAAAGTGAAGTACAATAAAACAAGATATGCTTGTAACCAAAAGGCAAGATATACATTTCTTTGTAAAAATATCACATTAAAAAATAAATAAATAAAATAAAATCGTATCAAAAAAGAAATTTTTCAGCCAAGGTGCACTCTGGCAACCCAGAAGGAAAATGTGTCCAGAATAATTTTAACTGTAAAAGGCTCCAAGGAACAGGACACTAGCAAGATGTCATGTTGCAAAAGGAAAAATGAGCCAGTCCCATAGTCCCTGGGCTCATCTTGGGATATTTGCTTTTACACATTTTCTGGGCTGTAGTCTGCTTTTGCAACACTCCCTGCACAGTTCTTGTTTAAAAAGGGTGAGGGTTTGCTGAAAGAACCTAGCGTTATCCTTCTTGGTTTTTTCATATCCTATTAATTTCCCATGATTTGGGAATGATTTTTCACTTAAAATGAGTTTAAGAACCGCAAAGTATTGTTACGGGAATTTCTCCAGTTCAGGATAAAAGCTGCATCTATTTTTTTTTCAAGTGCAGAAAATGTGTCCACTATTTAGAGAATGTATATAGATGTTTAGCAGGTCACAACTAGATTTTACTGCCATTGTTGAAAATAAATTTTTCCAGCTCTTGTTGCCGACTACATTTTAATGGTTGGTGGTAATGGCTCTAAGTCAGTGACCAAAATTGCTTTGCCTTGAGCATGCCTTCAAGGAAATGGAAAATGTTTCTGTGCACAAACATGAAGGACCTGGCTTCTCAATAGAGCAGCTGCTTGCAGTGGCATGTGATGAGTGAGATGCAGTGGATAGACGCATGCTGGACTGGACTTGCATCCAGGTCTTTTTCTATCACTCAGCCAAGTAGAAGAAAGCACACATTGTTTCTGCGTACTGCCTTCTAGCTCCGTTACCTTGGGAAATACACAGTGCAGCAGAGGAAAACACGAGAGTGTACCTTCCAGAGCACACCAGGAATTCTCTCTCCATCGCCTCACCATGTGCTAAAGCAACTGTAGTATATATTTCTTCTAAGTCCTAGAGCTATGCAATGCAGAATTCAACCTTAATACAGTGCCAAGAAAAAAAAAGGGTCAGTTCCAAACCTTCCTAATCTGAAAGCCATGTTAATAAGCAAGCTTATTATGTGACTTGCAGCAAGCTCTCTCATTTGCTTATCATGCTTGTCACCTCCATGTGAAAAATAATTGAACTATACAGGAAGAAGTGATCAGCCTGCAGGGGCTCGCGTATAACTGTGGCACATTTCCAAATTGGAGCACTTAGTAAACCTGGGGACATTTATCTTTAGACTGTGACCTAACAGTATGCTGAAGGATTTTCTGTGGTAGAAAACAATTAAGTAATTAGGGTGAGAAAGAAGAAAGGAGAGGGAGAGAAGAACCATTTAATTGGAGCATCCCCCAAAGCCCTTTTAACGGCCTCTCTGTGCCCCCTGAGCTGTCTGTAGTTCATGGTCATGGTGAGGGCTTCCCTCTGCGACTGCCCTGCCTCCTTTCTGTGCGTCCCCATTACAACTACGCTGTGGATACTTATTCAGTGCTGGGCACACAGGAAACTGCAGGATACACTCCTAGCTTGAGTAATTTGACTTGCTTCAGGTCTCCACTGTGGCTAAAATAAGTGTCCTTTAAAAAATAGGTTCTGCTGCCCCAGGACAGGCCGGTTTTCCTAGCAAGCTTCGCAACAATGCTTCCCTGCCCAAAACAGAACTTACCAGCTTTCACATCCCAGTTATCCATTGATTGTAAGAATAGAGCCATGTGGCTACTTGCATTGACTTCGTCTATGTGTATAGGATTTGGTTCTCACAGTGTAGAGATCTTAGTGATATTTCTATTTATCTCAACAGAAGTCTGCCATCAGATAAGCTTTGGCTTTGCAAACATATTTGCTTTGCAGGCCGGAATGGATCATTGGTTCGCATTACTTCTATTTAGAGAAAAGCATTTTTCTCCCAGTGGGCGGTCGTCGCCCCCTTCATTGTTTAACAGTTGGCAACACAGAAATGCAATGGTAGCAGATGAAGAGGGAGAGGACCTACTGCCCCACAACAGAGCAAATAGGCAAGAAACTGCTTCTGCCAAGGCCTCTCCTGCAGCCCTCCCAAGGCCACACAGCTAGTTGGGCCACTAGGTGTCACTTACAAACTTCCAGGATAGACTCACTTGGAGCTGGTTTCTCAAGGGCAAGAGCAGCTGAGGCAGTGAGGGTGAGGCTGGCGTCATTGAGATTGACAGCACCCATTCCTGCAGACCTGGTTCTGGCTGCTTGGCCCTCGGCCTATTTATTCTGTCTCCTCCTTCCCAGTGCTTTCCTTGGTCACTTAGTCCCTTCCCACTTATCCCGCTGTGCCTTCAGGGAACTTCAGGGAACTGGCCCCTGTGTGTCTGGTGGTTGGTCTCACTGCCTCTGATCCCCTGTGTGGGATGCTGCCAGTTATGCCATAAAGCAAGGGAACCATGTTTATAAAATGAAAATGAAACTAAGAAAAGGCTTATTAAAGTGTGAGATGCCTGGGTAGGCAGCAGAAGGAGCAGAGGGACTTGGTGTAGAAGGTGCTTTTGGAACTAGAGTCTAGGTCTTTGCATTTGTTATGGAAACCACAAGGCAATTGCTGCAGTTCTTCCTCTTGTTTCCCTCCTCCCTGCTGACTGGAGTGTCATTAAATCTCAGGCAGTCTGTGTCAGCATGGCCACCTCTAGAAGACTGAGCCCATCATCCACCCCAGAGTTAAGGTACTACCCGTCCCCTCCAGACCAACCCAAGAGGCCATGCGAGTGTGACCCAAATGATCGAGGTAGTAATTTTTGGCCTGAATCTGTCCACAGGCTGTGGCTGTTCTTAAAAGTAAGTACATTCCAGAAGATTTAGGGGCATGCCAAAGGTCTTCAGTACTCCAATATTTAGTCTGCCCTGAATGAGAACTGCATCCTGGGGTCCCATGGGGGCCTTAGTGTCCCTGATGTGCCAGGGCTTTCTGTTTAGATGGAGGAGCCACTCCTCCAAACCCTCCCATTTCCAGTGTTCTTATTTGAGGGAGAAAGAGAGTTTGTGGTTTACTTCCTACACTGGTGTATAATCTCAGCTAACCTTAAAATCTGTCCTACGGGAGTCAGTTTTGGAGAAGCATCCCTATGTAACTAAGAATATAGCATCTCAGGTTAAGTCATGTGCCCAAGGTAACAGAGAAACTCATATGTAAACCTGATGGTCCACATGCTTTCCAGCTAACTTGGCTGGATTTAGAGGCCAAAGTCCCAGTTTCATCACCTTGGGCAGCTTTATGACCTTGGGCAAGTTGTTTTTCCTCCATGAGCCCTCAGTCTCCTATCTTTTGCACGAGCCAAGACTCCCTACCTTGCTGGGTTTTCAGGAGGATTAACAAAATGCGGTCACTCCTGAGAAATTGCTCAGCGCAAATCCCTCTACACACACAGGAAGGCACTTGAAAACAGTTGGGTCTTCGTACAACTCTGCTCATCTGTGGAGGCATAGCTATGAAAATAAGTTTAGATTTCTACTTAGCAGTTCCTTCAAAATATATCTTACAAAAAGAAAAGGACCAGTGAATAACTGACTTGAGTTGCATCCCAGATGTATTTTAAGGTTCAATCCCTTTTCAAAATTCACAGCCAATGTCAACAAGTACTTAGTTTGTCTAATCTTTTTGTGGTTTGCATAGAAGGTGGATTGAGTATTTTTCAAAGTTGGGACTTCCTGTTTTTCCCTGATCCATGTTTTTCTCTTTGAATTCTTCAATTTTTGCATCAGCCAAGAACACAGTCATATGGGACTAGTCTTAAGTTCCATGTGTGCTTGACAGGTCTAAAAATTGGGTGATACAATAGCTTTTGTCATGTTTTTGTCTGGTTAGTGTACTTTCATCTTTATATCAATGTAAGTAATTATGGAGAAACATTTTTATTCTGTAATTTAGGAAGACTGGGGGGAGAAGCGTTGCATTTTATATTGGGGAATTGAAAGGTATCATAAAGCATACTGTCAAGCAGATTAAGCTATATTGTCAGAGCTATTAATTTTACACAAAAAGAAAATCTGTATACTGCTATCATTGTTTTGTCCTTAGAGTGTAATCTTAAAAATCTACACTTTGCCATCTTGAAAGTTAACAGATAACCTTGAGAGATTCCCTTGACTCTCAGTACAATAAGAAGAAATGTTTACTTTGGTTTTTTCCTTAGTGTTAAGGAGAGATTACCAGACCAAATGCTGAAGATTTCAGAAATTTCTAGATAGACACTGTTTAGAAAAGGAGCTTAACTTTTTTCCTAAATCACTGCCACTCTGGAAGCCCATAAACTTAGAGTAATTGAATAGCACCTAAATGTGATACAAAGATATTAAATTTGCTTTCAAAAGATGCATTTGGACTATAAGGAAACTCAAGAGTGAGATGTGGTTTAAAAAAAAAATTCCAACGTTGGGGCTGGAACGATTCTTCCATTGTTATGTAAATGCTGTTGTGTATATGCCAGATGAGCTTAGACATGGTTATACCCAAAGAGTCCAAGTTACATTATGGCACATGAAGCACATTTTCTTTTCCTTTTTGCCCAGCTGCTCAGGGAACACGCATTACCTTTGTTCTAAAGTTCTCTTTTCCAAGCCTTATGATCCTACCTGTGTGACTTGTACAGCCATCCCACTGTGTTTCCATCTGAGCCTTTGTGTTGGGATAGTCCTTCTGTGTGTATCTCTCTCTGTCTTTCTGCTGTTTCCTCCCCATTTCTTCCATCTCCTTATGGTCATATGAAAGTGCCCTAATACTTATGGCAGTTACTATCACATCTAAGCCCCTCCTTCTAAGGTTTGTGAGGGATATAAGGAAGTGTCCAAATAGACTCAGTGGGTGTGGCGTGTTTGCCTGGCCCCAGGCTCTGTCACGATTGATGTACATGATGTGATGGCCCTAAAAAGGTAAAAAGTCATTTGGCCACCACATCATGTTGTATTTATCAACAAAGACCCTGATGCTGTGCAGACACACCACACACATTAAGTCTATTTGAATGAACGAAGTAGTCCTTTGAGTAAATAAGTGATGATGATAATCCCTGTGACAGTCACACTCGCCGGGGGAGGGTGTGTGTGTGTGTGTGTGTGTGTGTGTGTGTGTGTGTGTGCTTAGACGGGGTTAGAGTTTACCTGGGAGGGAACGACTTGACCTTGTTCTCAGAGGGTGAGCAGAAGACAAGCGAAAGACCTTTCCCTGGCATCTCAGCACAGACAGGCCATTCAAAGATTCGGCTTGATAATCAGGAGTTCTAACAAGGGCGGGTCCTGATAGTCCTGGTAAATTTCTAGAACTCCAGGAAGCCTTCTGGGACCCAGCAGACTGTGTTAAATGCCTCTATGCTCTAATCAGACTGTTAACATTGTTTCACCTATTTTAAACAAATTTTTTTTTAAAAAGAGAGAGAGAGAGTAGTAGGTCACCAAGGGCTTAACCAGTGGCAGCAGGAGGGTGAGTTAAAAAGGGAAAAGAGCCAGGCTCGGTGGCTCAGCCTGTAATCCCACGCCCTTGGGAGACTGAGGTGAGTGGATTGCCTGAGCCCGCAGGTTTGAGACCTGCCTGGGCAGCGAGACCTCATCTCTACAATAAATCAAAAAATCAGCCGGGCGTGGTAGCACGCGCCTGTAATTCTGGCTTCTCAGAAGGCTGAGGCGGAAGGATCGCCGGAGCCCAGCAGGTCGAGGCTTCGGTGGCCGAGTTGTTAGGAGAGAAGCAAAGAATTTGACACAGCCGGGCTCAGCCTGTAATCCCGCGCCTTTGGGAGGCTGAGGTGAGTGGATTGCCTGAGCTCACGGCTCATCTCTACAATAAATAAAAAAAATTAGCCGGGCATGGTGCGTGTGCATGTAGTACCAGCTACTTGGAAGGCTGAGGCAGAAGGATTGCCGGAGCCCAGCGGGTCGAGGCTGCGG
>NW_007233896.1:359333-425552 GCF_000164805.1 Carlito syrichta | reverse complement strand
CGTGGCCGGGAGCGGCTACTGCACTCCAGTCTGGGCGACAGAGTGAGACTCCAACTCAAAAAAAAAAAAAAAAAAAGCGGGGGGGAAAGAGTCCCCTTTTCTCATGCCCAGTGGTGTGGATTTGGGAGCCTCACAGCTGTCTTTCGGCCAGCACACATCTCCTCATATTTAGCCTTGTGTTTAAAGCTGTCAGAAATCACCGCATTTTTCAAGCAACATGAACAGTGGTGGAGGAGGAGAGGGGTTCTGCTTTAGAGGTATCACAGGTGATCACTAACAGATTGGCGAGAGACCTACCAATCTTTGTTTTGGGGAGTGCTTGGCTTTGTACCCCAGGAAATTAGGCATTTCATTCATGTGGTCTGCATTGATAAAGGTGCTTTTATAAAAAAATTATTTTATTTTTATTTTAATCTAGTAAATGTAACAGTAGCTCTTTGCCCTAAGTAAAACAATACAGATTGGTGTCAAGTTAATGATTTCCTTCTTCCTGCCGCCTTTAAATGAACAGTAACAACACTGGTATATGTCAGTCTCCAACTGTCTCTCAGCTCATACAAATATAGTTACACTTTTTTGAAGGTTTTTTTTTTTTTTTAACAGAGTGAGAATATACTATATTGTTTGAGGTGCAACTTAAAATTTTACTTAATGGAATTTCTTGAGAGTCTTTCTAGTTCAGTGCATTTAGTTCCACCTCACTTTTTGTGTGTGACACTCCCCTATCTGAGTGTCCTTTAATTATTTAATTTTTCCTGTGTTGGTGGACAGACAGATTGCTCTCAGCTGTGTGCCATGACAAAGAGCACTTCAATTAACGTTTTTCTATGTACGTCATTATGTACGAGGACTTTTGTTAGATGCATTTCTGAAGGGGGGTTAATGGATCAAGGAGCTGGTGCACTTTTAATTTTAATATTTCTTGACATTTTTCTTTGCCTCAAGAGTATGGTTTACATGGCCACCAATACTACGTGACATTTCCCATTATGCCTTATATTCTCTAGCACTAGTTTCTATTGGTTGTTTTAATTTCTGTAGTCTGATGGCAGTCTTGTTTCAATTTTTACTTCGCTGAGACAGTTGAGGTGCAGTGTCTTTGCATGTACATATAGTCATTAACATTTCGCCTGGGATCTCCCTTCTTGATAATATCTGCAAGGCAAGTGCCCCCTCACTGGACTCCCATGCCACTTTTTTCCCCCTTAGTTTTTGTCCTATAGGAAGTTAAAACTCATTTTTTCCCAGGTCCAAAGAAAAACCCACAAATCACTGCATTTCTGACTGGAACTCCATAAATTAACAAATGAATTCAGAAAGATCTCTGACATATTTATGGCATTACATCTTCTCATCAAGGAACATAGTTTCCTTCTCCGTTTATTCAGTTCTCATTTTATGAACCTCAATAAAATCTGATGGTTTTCTTTATTTAGGAACTACTTGTTGGATTTATTCCCAAGAATTTTATAGTCTTGTCTCTTTTATAGCAGGAGAGATAGGTAGTTTATTCGTCTAATATTGGTCTAATAAGTTTGTGAGTCTAATAAGACACAAAATGTGTCATCAGAGACAAAGAAAATAGGCTTTTCTTTCTTTTTTCATTGACACAGATTACTTTTAAATAATGAACATACAGTACTGTAAGGAGGTTTCTTAGAGAAGACCAAGAGAGTTTATTCTGTTAACACACACTTATATAAATATTTTCTTTCCCAAGTGATGCTTTAAAATAACAATTTCAATTTCAACTGGTAAGATGTAGTACTCGTAATTACATATATTGGGTCTTTTGCATTGTGGTCTCTGCGCTGAGTAGAAATCTCACAGGCTTACAAAGACTTCCATAGCCCGATTGGGATGATAGATGTTTTGAGAGGAACTTAACGTCTGCTCTCAGCCTTCAGCAAAAAGATGAACAGAAATGAAGAAAAACTCTGAGCCCACCACATGCAGAAGAGTAACATGGTATCCAGAGTCACTGAGTGCCTGCCGACCAACAGACCTTTCTATGGTCAGTTGATGCCAGGGAACTGTCCTGCTGTCAGTGGGAACATCACGAATCTTCTTCTGTTTGGAATCATCAGGGCCTTGATTGGCATTGTTCTAACTTTAACTGATGCCTTTTCCAGGGTCTCACTCGCCCATTTTAGGTGAATGAGAATTAGAAGTCAGAGAACAGTGATGTGTCAGTGAGATACTTTTCTTCAGGGACCTCCTTGGAAGCTTTAGTCCTGGGAGCCTTATTTATTTATTTATTATTTTATTTTATTTTTGAGTTGGAGTCTCACTCTGTCGCCCAGACTGGAGTCCGACAGATAAACTTAAGATATATAATTTTCCTCGACCTGCTGGGCTCCGGCGATTCTTCCACCTCAGCCTTCCAAGTAGCTGGAACTACAGGCACGCACTACCATGCCCGGCTAATTTTTGATTTATTGTAGAGATGAGGTCTCGCCAAGTTGCCCAGGCGGGTCTCGAACCCATGGGCTCAGGCAATCCCCACCCACCTCCCAAAGTGCTGGGATTACAGACTGAGCCACCGACCCCAGAATTTATTTTTATTTTGAGTTGGAGTCTTACTCTGTCACCCAGGCTGGAGTGCAGTGGCACAATCACAGCTACCACAGCCTCAACCTGCTGGGCTTAGGCAATCCTTCCACCTCCCCCTTCCAAGTAGCTGGGACTACAGGCATGTATCACTGTCCCTGGCTACTTTTTTTAAAATTTATTTATTGTAGAGACAAGGTTTCACCGGTTTCACTATGTTGCCCAGGCTGGTCTCGAACTCCTGGGCTCAGGCAATCCTCTCGCCTCAGCCTCCCAAAGTACTCAGATTACAGCACTACCATGTCCAGTTAGTCCTGGGAGCTTTTTTGAGCTCTTGTCCTGTCGTACCTCTTTGCCCAAACTGCAGGGTCGAGGTTGACCAGGCCAGTGCTCTGTCACTAGATGCTGTGACCCTGTTCTGTTCCAAGAGAAAAAAGCCTCCAGTAGCCTAAAACATGTTTTTTATAAGGGCACTGCAGTTACCCACACTAAATAGCCATGACATAAAAATACCATTTCCCTTAGTAATAATTATTTTTCATGCTTCAATGTCTGAACAGGTAATAAGCCATTGCTAAGGGAGGATACGCACACCCCTTCACCAGTTTTGCTAGCCTGATGATTGTGGAGACATGTTCATCCTGCCCCAGCCGCTTCATCCTCTTCTGTCCAGTGTTGAATGAAGGCAGGTCAGCAGTCTCACTGGTTCTGTTCGGAGGCACCATATATTAACAAGAACCTGAGGCAAGGCATGAAATCCCTCTGAGACTCGGTTTCCTCATCTACAGCATGGGCATTTTCCGTTCTTAACCTGTTATGTAGCTTTGTTGGGTAAAATCAATAAGATAGTGTGTGAAGTCATGTTCAAGACTGCAGACCACGTAGGTAAGAGGTTGTTCTTCTTCAGAGGACCCATCAGTGTTTCTTGAATAATCATTGTTTTTCATCTCAAATATGCCATCTGGTGCTGCAGCAACCTCCCAGGGCCCCGAGGGCAAAGCAGAGGCCAAAGACACATCCTTTCACTGGGTCCCCTTGGTCCCTTCACTCGTGTAAGTGAAAGGGCTGGAGCAAGACAACTCTGAATTTCAGAGATACAGTGTCTGAATTGCAGTGAGTTGGGGTTTACAGAATGAAGTTCAGTGTGTACATTTACTGCCTCACATACTACATATGCAGGAAATAGTACATGATAGAAGTGAATCCCTTTTCCTATCTTTAAGTCTAGACATTTTCAAAGCACTTTAATTTTATCCACATTACTCCTCAACTTATTACTTTATCATGTCACCTTTCAAGGTGAAAAATCTTAGGCATGGAGCATGGTTATAACTGTAAAAACAAAATAAACTTAAGATATATAATTCTTAAATTGCTGCTATGACTAGTGATACCATTGAACTCTGCAAATTTACTGGTGCCGCAGTAGTAGTCTTTGACCTTCCTTCTTTTTTTTTTTTTTGACTTGGAGTCTCACTCTGTTGCCCTGACTGGAGTGCAGTGGCCGCTCCCAGCCACCGCAGCCTCAACCTGCTGAGCTCCAGTGATCCTTCCGCCTCAGCCTTCCAAGTAGCCGGAATTACAGGCATGCGCTACCACGCCCGGCTGATTTTTTGATTTACTGTAGAGATGAGGTCTCGCTGCCCAGGCGGGTCTCGAACCCGCGGGCTCAGGCAATCCACTCACCTCAGCCTCCCAGAGGCGCGGGATTACAGGCTGAGCCACTGAGCCCGGCTCTTTGACCTTTCTTGTACTGTGTTCTGAGCAGCTTAATTGAGATGCTTTCATTTCACCCACAGTACTGTAAATCAGTACAGTAAGTCCCCTACATACAAACGAGTTCCTTTCCAAGAGCACTTTCATAAGTCCAATTTGTTAATTAATCCAACACAGTTAGCCTAGGTACTCAATTATCAGTCTTATAGTACTGTACTGTAATAGATTTATGATACTTTTTACACAGATAATACATAAACAAAAAATACATAATCTTACAATACAGTATGTAACAATGTATGCCAGACTTGTGAACTAACTTATGTGATTGGACATGCAAACACACATTCGTATATTTGAATATTTGCGACTTGAAGATTCCTGTGTAGAGGACTTAACTGTAATTTAAGCCAACAGTGCAGTAGGGGGATGGGGAAGCAGTGCTAAGCCTGCTTGCATACAGCAAAGCAAACACTGAAGGCAGTTTTGTCACAACCAGATAAAATATCTATTTGAATTTTGTTGGCATTCCTATCTCAGCATGTGTATATGTTTGTGTGTGTGTGTGTTTATAAGGATGGTAACCCTTATTGGGTGCTGCACTGATTTTTCTTGTCCTTATAGTTATGGACAGTGTTACTGATTCCTAACACACTGGGCTCGTGGACTGGATAGACTAACTTGTTTAATGACTACTTTTAACTCTCTCTTACTCACCTCCCCAAAACAATCAGATGAAAAGTCCTAGACCCTTAGAAGTCATTCACAAAACATGATGTGTGTCGAACCCCCACACAGAAGTAAATGAGCCCCACAGCTAAGAAGTGAATATAAACTTCAGACAAGTTAAAGATCCTGGATGATGCTTTAAACCCATGTACAGAAGGAGCCCCTAAGGGTTCTGTCGCATCTTTGGATGTCAGGCCCTCTTGCAGTTCCCACTGCACTGGTGATGGTTGCAAGGTGGCCTGTGTGGTGCTGGGTTTATAGTCTTCACACTTGTCACCAGGCTGCATGGTGGTGATTGCAGAACACAATTGACCTGATTTCTTTTCATCTCAGTTTCTTGGCCTGGCTCAGATACATGACATCTTCCTTCATAGGTCATCTTCCAAGTTTACACTGTAATGCTTGTTATGCAATACTGCTGAAAGAATAACCTTTACTTTGGTATCTTTGGAACTTTTTATAAAAATAGTCTTTATCCAAAAGTTCTCTTTGATCCAGTAACTAGTTCTCTCTGTTTAAAGTATTGCTATTAGGCAGATTTTAGCACCAACTATGATATCTAATTCAAAATGAAAGGAGGATGTGATTTTAGTATAACAGAATGAGGGGTAGGATCACTAGCTGTGAGGCCTGGCTCCCTGGAGTCTTCTCTGAGCTCTGTGTCCTCCTTGAACAAGTGATTTAGCCTCTGTATAGGTCAGTTTTCTCACCAGTAGGCTGGAGACAATAATGACTCCCTCATAGAGTTGTCAGGAGAAGTAAAGGTCTTAGAATAGTGTGTGCCACCGAGCCAGCACTCAGTCAATGCCAGCTGCTATGATCGTCATCGTAACTATGGTGGTCAGTGGATTTCACAAGGCCCAGATGCAGATGGGTATTCACTGCTTCTTTGCTCGGTATAAACACATTTACAAACGTCCATAGAAGGCAACCGACAACACATCTTGATATTGCTGTTGAGTCGGAAAAGGGAATGGAGCCTCTGAGCCTCTCAGGTCACAGCCAGAAAGCCAAGGTGCTCAAATGATCTAGATAAAGGAGATGGTGGGAGGCTGCCAGGGGAGTGGGGAGTGGCATTGGCAGTGGTGAGAAGCTACTGGGGGCAGAGGGGGGGCCCGCTTCATCAGCGAGGGGGTACCTGCATGGTGGACATTTGTATACCTGACCCTGGGTTGTGCCCCACGTCTTTAAGGTAGAAAATCAGGAAGAAAAAAAAAGGAGACAACACACAGGAATCCAGAGTTAATCCTTTATTTCAGATTATTGTTTGTGGAGCTGTCGTCATTGTTGTTTTTATATGTAAAAGCATTTTATTCATTCATTCATTCATTTATTGTTGGAGTCTTACTCTGTTGTCCAGGCTGGAGGACAGTGGCACAATCATGGCTAACTGTAGCCTAGACCTCCTGGCTCAGGTGATCCCTCTGCCTCAGCCTCCTGAGTAACTGGGACTACAGGCGCGTGCCACTACACCTGGCTAATTTTTTTATTTTTTTTGTCTCACTGTGTTGTGCCTAGCCTGGTGTCAAACTCCTGGGCTCAAGCAGTTTTCTCACCTCAGGCTCCCAAAGTGCTGGGATTACAGGTGTGAGTTACTGCGCCCTGCCAGTAAAAGCATTTTAAACTCAGTTCTGAAATATAACAGGCAGAACCTTGAGATACTAATCAAGAAGTATCATTTGGGAACTACATGTCTTTATAAGCATAAAAGATTAGTAGGAAATGTGGGAATTTCAGTAACAGTAAAGAGGTAAGACCAAGGTAAGGAATAAGTACTCTTACATGGTACAGAGAGCTTTTGGGTTTTGAAAGGACACTGGAGTTTTCATAGCAGTGTTCCTTCCTTGTCATACCTTCCACCATCTTGAATTAAAGTTAAATTTAGTGGGGTGGATAAACTTCATGTTTCCATGAGTAATTAGGAAGATTCTAAGAGGGTCCTGTGGCAGTGAAATAGGCCCTTTAATGAAGGAACATATTTTCGGAGTAAGAGGTCCTCCAGGAAAATGCTTTTTATTTCCTCTGACATATTGAAGAGCCCGACAGGAACTGAGTTAGCTAAACCTCGCCATACCCTCTTGGGTCGTTTGTCTCTATTCTTCATAGGACTCTTCTCCAGGTGTGGGAAATGGCAGAAAACACTAGTGTCAAATTTTAGACTTGCCCCATGTTGTCTCTGGTCTCTCAGGAAGCACTAAATATGGACATCACCACACAGAGCAATCACTTCGACTCCTAAAGAGACCAGGCTTCATCTGACTGTGCTGCTTCCCCAAACCACAACCTCATGTGTGGGCGTGAAGCCCTTGGCGGGAGCTCCATCCAAACAGAGTGAGGGAGTCTCATTTAGAGGCGTATAGAACCTTGAGAAAATAAAGCATGGCTGGAAAACTACTGGGAAGACAAATGATCCAATTTAACCCAAACCACTTTTTAAAACACAGACAAACAGAACAATAACAGTGGAAAATTACAGGAACCCAGACTCCTTGAGAGGACTGAAATCCAAAATTGCTGATTCTCCATGTCACTGGAAGAAGCTTTTCCTGCAGGTAACTGTGCCTAGATGTGTACTTCAGACTTGTCCTCACATCCACAAACATAAGCGTTCTGAGGACTCAGGGTTTAAGACAGATTTTTAAACTGTATTTCATCTGCTGTAATGATCAGCTTACTTTACGTCATCCTAGGTATAACGGGATCATTGAAACTGAAGGCAGAGGAGTCATCTTCTGTCAAAGAGAGTAGATGGCAGCCAGGCTGTTTCTGAGCGAGGCAGGATGACTACCCGGTCCTTAGGTCTCACTGGTTTTTCTAGTCCGGGATGAGACAAGTGACAGAAGTACTCATCTTACTAAAAAAAGTAAAAAGACGACACTTTCAACATTTCACATAATTATCTCCTGTCATTTTAGGGAACAATACCAATTTCCAACTGCACATCTTTGTGTGGAAAGATTTGGAAGGCCATTTCCCTATGAGCGACTTGATGGTATTTCCCCATGTGGCTGTGAATGTCAGTTACAAGATCAAGGCCCGATAGCCCTTGACACTTCCTGAATTGCGTGGCCGTCTCTCTGGAAGACCCTGTTGTCCTTCCAAGCACCTTTCAGAATAAAAGATGGTTAAATGTCAGTGGTACACACTGCTCCTGGCCAGTTTCTCTCAGCTTCTCCAGGGTCTGCCCAGAATTTATTCTCTTATCTTTTGAATGTAAATTTCTAATTTTCTTCTTATAGCAGCTAACTTCTGTTGCAGGCTTTGACTCCATAATGGAACATCTTGCCCTGTAACCTAATTGGTTTCTAAAGGAAGTAAATAAAACAGAGTTGAAAAAGGTCTTTAGTTTAGCTACACTGAAGAGGCTATTTATGTGGTCCAGGGCTGCATCCTCTGTTTGTCCATGTGTCTAGAGTTCACCAGCCAACTGGGTACCCAGTGTGGCATGGTAGAAATAGCTGTGGAAGAGCCTATGTATTTGTTGAGACAATATCAGAGTTACACGAACATGTACAATGCTATTGCCATCACTCTGGGATCTATGCAGGGAGCTGCAGGACACAGAGGAAGGCAGGCAAGACAGAGGTGGTATCCCAGAGGACAGATGCAGTCAAGAGAAGACTTCTTTTCAAGATGGAAGAGACTTATGTCTATGTGAATGTTGATGGGAGCCAGTCAAGTAGCGAAGATCACACAAATAGGAGAGGAAGAGGGTGAATTTGATTGAACATGGCTCCTGAAATAGTTGGAGGGATATAGTGTAGAGGCCCAGATGGATAGCCCTAGAATCAACCCTGATCAGACTGGCCTTTATTTTGTGACAAGAGTGAGGCGATGAGGAAGAGCTTGGGATGGATGTGTTTTGTTGAGTTTTGTTGTTTTAGGGAGAGAAGCAATGAGAAATTTAGTTTCTACCAGCTGGATTCCTTATTCCAGATGCAGTAAGAGGTGCGGTTATTTGCTGAGTAAGAGGGAATACTTCTCTCAGTCCTCCCCAGCCTAGGAATCCTGAGAGAAGGGCATGGAACAAAATGGAAGAATAACTGGGCAACTGATAGCTTCGCTGAGGTTAGAGACCATTAGTCTGCCATGGTAGCAGACCACGTGGTGGTGTATTTGATTCCAGCAGCTCTCAAAGCCCAAGGAGAAGTCTATGAATGTAGACAAGTGTGGAATAGGTAAATGATTAGAAGAAAGCACGGTTAGAGATGTGCAGACAGAGTTGTGGGTTTTGGTAAGGGTGTGGTTAAGTGGTGATCTTGACATGTAGTCTGAGGAGTAAGGAAGAGAAGACAGAGGTGCAAAGGGAGGAAGAATTGGAGAGTCAAGGGAGTGATGAGTTTAATGAAGTTCAGAATAGATGGAGTGAGGAACAGAGAGAGCTGACCGGGCAAAAGATTGCAGTCAGAGATATTAGCTGAAATTTGAGAGGTGGAACATCTCTGAATGATGAGGGCAAAGGTGTGGCTCCAAGAGTGGGTACTTGAAACAGAATAGAGAAGGTCAGTGACATGAAGAAGGGCAAAGAATTGAGGGGGTGTTGGCTGGGTTGGCCAGATGGATGCTGAAACACCTTCCTCAAAGAACAGAGGTGCAGAGAAGACTGTGAGCCTTCAAAGGGACCAGAAGCACCTTGACCTCTCCATTTGGAATTCTAAGGGGAGGCAAGATGAGAGAGGAGTATGGCTGGGTAGTGTGAGTCTCAAAGAAGCAGAGAATTCACAGAAGGGCAGGAAGCAGTGTGGAGAGTGGGGATGCTCACCTACTTCCAGAACTGGAAGGATGGGGTTATCCCTCTCCTTCATGCCTGCTACCCTGCATTTGCCACACAGGAGTCGCAGCTGCTGGTGGACAGCAGCAGCAAAGGCCGTGTGGGGTCATCTCAGGTGGAGGTGACACATATAGCAGAGTTAGGGAGGTACTGTTCAGTTAAGCAGGATCTGGGGACTCTTGTCCAGGGCTTTAGAACAACAATGGAACCTGCAGGGAGGATGGGAAAGGAACATTCTCCTCCAGAGGCCCACAGGAAGTAGACCAGTGGACCGCTCTGTCACTGTGGCCAAGGTCATGGCTCATGGCCCCCACTTGTACACTGAGCCTTAAGGATAACCTGTCTATACAGCAGTGCCTCACAGGTTTTCCACACAGGAGGTGAGTGGGGCAGCCTGTGTACCAGACCCACTGTCAGGGAGGAGGAGTCACCACCTGGACCCATGCCATGGAGGCACAACATTTCTCTCCACTTGCAAGGAAGGCTTGGCATAAAATAACTGGCAGGACCGGGGGTGGGTTGCTGACTCTTGTCCAGAAGAATCTCAGCCTGCTGTAGAGAGATATTTCTGGTGTCTATATGTGAAGAGTAAGAGGCTGGGATCACCTTTAGGATTTAATGATCCAGGCAGTTCATACCAGAGAGATCAGTTTATAGCTGTGGGGTTTGGTAACCGTTTCCCTGGAGGTTGTATTTTTTACTTTTTAATATCTTGTGGTTTTACTGACTTATTGTGGTGGGGGGTGGGGGTAGGGGAAGCAGGCAACAGAGCACCATGAACCTGGCTGATGCTAGGAAATACTATGGTACCTGTGACTCACTCAGTGTTTCTGGACCCGGGTATATCTTTAAGTCGGGATTTCCACATTGCCGAGTGCCCACAGTGTAGAGAACGCTGATCTGAAATGAGAGGAAAGGCCCAGTGCTGTGCACCTGGGGCCAGACCAGGCTGCGATGAAAGGGCAGCTTCATATTTACAATTGTTGGAGTGCTGTTAGATCTGGCCCTAATCTAAAGTAAAGTGTCTTTACTTTGGAAAGCCTGTGAGCTTTTAGAAACTCGCCTTTAAACAGCAGGTGAACCTCTGTACTTAGGAATGTCTTGGCCAGAATTCTGCCTCCAGATCTAATTCATGCTGAAGACATCCCAGACACCGCTGGATTTCATGACTGTTGCCATTCCTCTTTACCTTTCACAGCTATTATTCTTCCTGGTCTTGGCTAGAGATGCAGTAGTATTTGGGACATTTGCAGAAGACTCAATAGCCAGTTAACACTGAACTACAACCCAGTCACAGCACCGCTAAGACACAGAAGGCCTGCCACATCCTTAACTGGTTTAGAATTTATTTCTAGCATGCTACGGGGCCAAATCTTGGGCTCTCATTTTATTTTCTATCTCTGTCCTTTCTAGATGATCTCGTTCAATCCCTTGGCTTTAAATCCTATTCTTATGCCTCCAAACTCTATCCACAACCCAGACAGTCTCCCTGGACTCCAGACTCACGGAGCTGACTCTCTCACTGACTTCTCTATTTGGAATTCTAATGGGCGTCTCACACCCACTAGGAGGCTCCCAAAGGAACTCTTGCTTTTTTCTCCCAAATCTTTCCTCCCCAGCCTGGTAAATAGCTGCAGCACTTGACCAGTGACTCCAGCCCAAAAGCTCAGCAGTCATCATCGGCTTCTCCCTCTTGCTCATGCCCACCATGCAGCCATCGCCAGGTCCATGTACTTTCCCCACCAAGAGCTCTGCAGTCACTCTGCTTCTCTCCCTCTCCACTGCTCCCGCTCCAAGCCACCATCTTCTTTGGCCTGGGTTACCACAGAACCCTTGACTTCCTGCATTCCCCTTCCCTCTCCAGTCCACTTCCATCACCATGGCCAGCATGGGCCATGGGCCCCTGTCCCACCTCTGCCCAGACTTTTAATGGCTTTCCACTGCTCTTGCACCAAAGCACTGCAAACTGGAATGAGCAGATGTGAAAAAAAGAACGTTTCACCTCCTTAGAGGTGTTGTCTTGTCTACCTAAATTTAAGCTCCTCCAAAATGTATCCAGCTCATTGGCATACAGTAGTCCCTCCTTATCCATGGTTTTGAAACTTCCTGCAGTTTCAGTTGCCTGTGGTCAACCTCAGTCCAAAAATATTACAGCATTTTGAGAGAGAGGAACCCACTGTAACTTTTATTATAGTATATTGGTATAATTGTTCTTTTTTTTTGAGTCAGCATCTCACTCTGTCGCCCAGGCTGGAGCACAGTGGCACGCTCATGACCACCGCAGCCTCAACCTGCTGTGCTCAGGTGATCCTTCCACTTCAGCCTTCCAGGTAACTGGAACTTCAGGCGTGTGCCACCATGCCCAGCTAATTTTTTGATTTATTGTAGAGATGAGGTCTCACCATGTTGTCTAGGCTGGTCTTGAGCCCATGGGCTCAGGCAATCCTCTTGCCTCCGCCTCCCAAAGTGCTGGGATTACAGTCATGAACCACTGTGCCCAGCCCAGTTGTTCTCTTTTATTGATAATTACTGTTGTTACTCTCTCACTGTGCCTGACTTTTATATATATATAGGGCTTCATGGTATTCATGGTTTGGGGCATCCACTGGGGGTCTTAGGACATATCCTCTGTTGATATGGGGGGATCCACTATATATTTTTTTCTCTTTAGTACCTATCATGTAAATGTTTATGGAGTTTGTATACATGTTACTTCATTCTTTGAAATGTGTATCCATCATCTGTCAAGTGATGCCCTCCTATGTTGTTGGCCTGAATCTCTGCTCCCTAGAACTTATGTTTAGGTAGAACAGATGGACAACACACACCAAGTAAGTAGACTCTGTGAGGTAGGTAGTGAAGAAAAACAGGGTGAGCAAACAGAGGCAGAGGACACCAACTATAGGTGACTGACGGACCTGTGGGAACTTAAGGAATGGTAAGAAAACACCACATATAAAGGGGCTACGGGTGGCTTATTTAATAAGTTGCTTTGGGGAAATAAACTACTTGGAGGAAATTAACTCATAACTCATTCATAAGTTCCAGGAAGATTAAAAAGAGAAGTGTGCAAATGAAGACATAGCCTAGAACAAAATGATCTTACCTATCGAGAGGTAAAAATGGCAAATCTGAAAGTATAGAAGCAAACTCCATAAGGTGATGGACAGACTGCATAACAACTTACTATTTCTGGTATCAAAAGCAAATCATGAAATAAGTGAACAAATTGGGGGAAATACTTGCTACAAATGAGAACAACAAAGGGCTAATAACATGAATGTAGCACGTGTCCTCAATTCCTTTTTTTGTGCTTTTTAATGTTTTTTAAAATCAGGATGTTTCTCAAATAATGTGACCATTTAATGTGGCAATTAAAACATATCTTATAAGCAATAATATCTTACCATTAATGTGATTCTTAAGTATTTCTTTAAAAGTTAGTTTTTAAAATGAGTATGAACATTCAAGTTCTCGGTAGAAAATAGTTCATTCATTCGACAAACATTGGAGTGTTTACAGTGTCACTAAGGTGGTAGACATACAGCAGTAAACAAAAGCGACAAGAATCCTTGCCTTCAGGGCCTGTAGGCCAGCCCCTGCCTGGTGCCCCATACAGTGTCCACATTCCATCTAAGATCAGTTGGGTTATTTCAGGAAGAATAAATACCTTGGCCAAGGCCACTCAGCAGTTAAGTGATAGAAGCAGATTCCAGCTAAAGCCTGCACTACTCTAAACCCTGTGCTCTTCCCTTAAATTACCGTAATTGTTGGGCTAAATGAGACTTCAGCACTCATCTTGCTGACAGGGCTATCATTACCTGGGCCCGTCTTCCTTCCCACCTGCTTGGCACTGGCTTTAGGACTCAATTCAGGGGACTGTTGGTGGAAATAGAAAGCATTGCAGTGGGTGCCTCAGCCAGGGCTGAGGTCTTTTTTTGCAAAAAAGAAAGTTTTGCCAAGACGACACATTAAAAAGTCTAGTCCTCCATTATTTAGTGCCCTACAAGGTGCTTTTACAACTTGAGCTAAATAATATATATCATTTAAATTTTAACATGTTTTCGCAGTAAAAACAAGTAAACAGTTCACAATTGTAGATTTGGGGAAGCATGGGAAAGAAAAGGAACAAACCATACACTGTTCTCACTGTCTGAGAGACAAGTAGTTAGAAGCTTTCTTAAGGTGAGTTCTCTTAAGCAACCTGTGTGGGGAAGGAAGCTGGACAGGACGCTGGTGAAGAGGGAAACGAGGACTTGTTCCCCATCAGATACCAGCTTCCCTCAGATCCCACAGGGATCTTTAGACCATGAATTGTACCAGAGTGTCCCCACATGGAGGCTGATTTTGTATACCCAGTGTCAGACCAATCATTGGCTTTGTGCTCCCTGGAGGTATGGTGGAGGGGTCAGATGTTTCACCAGTGCAAGCCATTTGTGGCCATCTCCCAGTAGCTGGGGATGGGTGCACTGCCCAGCATGGGAATCCAGGTGGGGCACCAGCAGCCTCCACTACAGAAGTCCAAAAGAAATTAACCTTATCAAGTGCTAAGTTTTGCACATATATAGCAGCCGCCGGACTAGATGTGTCTATTGAACACAGGATTTATTGTAAAGGAACTTCCTGATTTTTATTTTGCTTTAGGATATTAAAGTGCTTGATCTGCTTTGGTATCAGGGAAAATTTGTTTCTCAGAAAAATATAGTTGGGAGCAGTGGCTCACACCTGTAATCCCAGTACTTCAGGAGGTTGAGCCCAGGAGTTCAAGATCAGCCTAGGCAACACGGTGAGACCTCGTCTCTACAGAAAATAAGAAAAAAATTAGCTGGGCATGTTGTTGTGCGCCTGTGGACCCAGCCTCTTGGGAGGTTTAGGTGGAAGGACTGCTTGAGCCCAGGAGGTTGAGGCTATGATGAGCTGTAATCATGCCACTGCACTCCAGCCTGGGCGACAGAGTGAGACCATCCCCTTCCCCCCACCATTCAAAAAAAGCAAAATCGTGGCAGGTGTGCTCTGCAGAAGCTAAGAAGGTTCTCATGGAAGTTTTCAAGCAATTGCTAGAAAAAGAAAAAAATAATTGTTCATAATATAGTTATCAGAAACTAACTACTATGTAATACCAACTTTCTCAAAAATAATAGCTACAGCTATCCATTTTTATTTTAGTTTTTTTCTAAAATCATCTTTCCACAGTGTTATTTTCCTGTAAATACATTTTTCCCTAGCAGTGTTTTGCTAAGAAAGTTCAACTCTATAAGTTTTCATTCTATGAGTTGGCTGTGTCTCCTTGTAAAAGAGTGAAATAGAGTCAAAGAATTTGAAGCCCTGGAGTTTTGCTGATTAGTTCTGTAATACCCTTGCTTGTGTGGAGAGTGTACTGAGGTGTATTATATTTAGGGAGCAAAACCTAGATCAGCTCTGGAAGCTAAATAATAACTGTAAGTGTAACACGAAATACCCCATTTCATGGATTCTGAAGCACAGCTTTCCTATATTTTATTTTATTTTTTTGAAAGGATTTATTGAGAGGACAGAAAAATTCCTACAGTGGGAGGGAACATGAGGGGAATGTGAGGGTGATCTGGCTGCGACTTCTGTCACCCCATTGATCCCCGGGGTTGATTCGGCGGATCTGGCTGGCTAGGCAGTTGTTCTCTTCCTCTCTCACCACTCCATGTGCGTCCCTCCTGAAGCTGCATGCTTGGTCAAAGAGGACAACCATCTCCGCTAGAGGAGGACTGTTATTTGGTCAAGGGTATATGAGAGGCTGTGCTCCCCTGCTAGCATGTCTGAAATCTGGACGCATCTTACAATCAATGGCATCCACTTTTAACTGGCAACATTTTTTCTTTCCGAGTAGTAGGTAACTAATAATGTACCTTACAATTGATGGCATCAGATTCAGCAAGACACAATAGATTAGATTTACTTTATAAGGGGGACCCCCCCTCCCAAAACTAGGTTTATCTTTTAAAGGGCGGGCCCCTTGTAAGTACACCTTGCCCCACTAGGTAAGTGTTCTAGGAACCCATCGGCATCAGAGTGCCAGCTAGTGTTGTGAGAGGCTGTGTTCAGCTTCAGTGAACTTTCTTTTTGAGATTCTTTCAATGCATTTGCTCATTTCATGATAGGGATTTATACAGCCTACCCACACCACACTGTGTGTTCAACAGTTTTTGACCAAAAATGGCATGACCCCATGCCCGATCTTGCCCCAAGTGACTTTTGTTTGTTTCCCCGAATGAAAAATGTCCTCAAAGGGAAACGTTTTGCAGATGTGGAAGAGGTGAAACAGAAAATGTCAGAAGCACTAGAAGGATCAAAATTGATGAGTTAAAAAACTGTTTTGAGCAGTGGAAAAAGTGTCTTGATGGGTGTATTGCATCAAACAAAGAGTGCTTTGAGAGTGACTGAAGTTTAAACGTATAAGAATAAATACACAGTTTTTGATAAATGAATTCCAGATTTTTTGGGTCCCCCTTGAATTTATTACAACATGGTGTGATTCTTACATATTATGTGTGTTTGAAGATTAATTCTTGAGTTCTTTTGTTGCATTTAGTTTTCCTTTTTCAAGCACCTATTGGTTTTTTTACTTTTAAATGAGCAGTTATTAGTAACTTAGTGCTGTTCAAGTTAGCTTTGAGTATAGCAAAGTAGCACTCAGACTATGGCTATAACCATATATTTGTAGAGAAAATTGACTGAGCGTGGGGTCTCATGCCTGTAATCCCAACACTTTGGGAGGCTGAGGTGGGAGGATTGCTTGAGGCCAGGAGTTTGAGACCAGCTGGGCTACATAGTGAGACTTTGTCTTTACAAAAAATTATTTGTAGAGGGAATAATCTTTAAAGAAAAAGAAACCACTCCCCACCCATATAAACTGGTTGACTCATCCCAAGAATGCCTGTTGCTGTTATATAGATTCAGCCTACATATAAAATTCAGCATGTTAGTGTTAGGTTTTTTTTTTTTTTAATCTACTTTTAACCAAACCATCTTGGAATTATTTTCTCATAATTACAGAACATACTTCTGTTTGTTGTTGTTGTTACTTTAACCTTTTTTTTTTTTTGAGTTGTAGTCTCACTCTGTCACCCAGGCTGGAGTGCAGTGGCATGCTCACAGCCACTGCAGCCTTGACCTGTTGGGTTCAGGAGATCCTTCCACCTCACCCTTCCAAATAGCTGGAACCACAGGCATGTGCCACCACGTCCGGCTAATTTTTTGATTTATTGTAGAGACAAGGTCTCACCAAGGTGCCCAGGCTGATCTTGAACCCCTGGGCTCAGACAATTCTCTTGCCTCTGCCTCCCAAAGTGCTGGGATAACAGGCATGAGCCACTGCACCTGGCACTTTAACCTTTGACTGACAGGTAGCTCCTTTACAAAAAGACACTCAAACTGAAACTAATATAGATGAAAATGAAAATAAATCACCTTTTCTAAATTACAGTGAGATTTGCCCTAGAAACTGCTAAGTATTTCTAGAAACATGATCTTTGAGTTTCATTTGAGAAGTGTGATTCCTCAGAGATGAGACAACACCGTAACGCTGTTGGTGGGTTGTCTTTCTCTCTTCCCAGGCCTTGAACCGGGGCATTGCTGCTGTCAAGGAGGATGCAGTTGAAATGCTGGCCAGCTACGGGCTGGCATACTCCCTAATGAAGTTCTTCACGGGTCCGATGAGTGACTTCAAAAACGTGGGCCTGGTGTTTGTGAACAGCAAGCGAGACAGGACCAAAGCCGTCCTGTGTATGGTGGTGGCTGGAGCCATTGCCGCCATCTTTCACACACTGATAGGTAAGGCCGATGACCGCCACTTATGAATCTAGCTTTGGAAATTTCTTATTCCTTTTCATTGATGTGAATATATTTATTGGGATAAGTGACTTCTTCACTAATTATCAAATATTTCCTAGGAAAATTTCAGGGAATGGAAAAAATGGAGATTATACACCAAGCTCAAAAAAATAAAATGTGTTTTCTCTGGAGTCTGTAGTTTTGTGTCTCTGATAACCAAACTCAGAGGAGTGATTATGTTAATGACTGATTATGTCTAGGAATAGCATTTGGTGAGGTCAGTGCAATAGTAGGTGTTTTTGTTAAAGATATATGTGCATCGATGTACTGACTCATTTAATCTGAAGAATAAAAATGGAACTATTGGCCTGGTACAGAGGCTCACGCTTATAATCCTAGCACTTTGGGGAGGCCCAGGTGAGGAGATTGTTTGAGCTCAAGAGTTTGAGACCACCCTGGGCAATATAAAGAGACCTCATCTCTATTAAAAAAACAAAGAAAAAAAATTTTAATTGGAATGATTGTTATTTAGAATTAATACTTATTAGCAGCAAGAACAAGTGACTAATTACCTTATTTATTAAATAAACTTGTTCTAGGGCCTCATTATTCTGTTTTATTCAAAGACAAGGCTAAATACTATTGTCATAACATTCTTTCCATGAAACAACAAGAAGTCCCAGTGAGTGTATCATACATACAGTGACTGGCCTACTTAACCAAGACCTTGGAAAAGCACATTCGTTCAGGGCTGGTGTTCTGCTTCTGTTGCCTTGGCTAGGTGGTGATGAAACCTTACGGGCATGATTTCAGAACTTCTATGCTTTAAAACAGCTTCGCTTACCTAGCATAAAAATTGAGTGGCATGTCTGTTGACACCAGTTGCATGAATCACTGTGAATGACACCTTATAAACCCACGTGTACCTAAAGTTGTTGTTGGTTGTATGAGAAGCTGAATGTCAGTGGTGACCAAAGGAGCCAGAAGATTAACCCCAACTAGTGTATTTGCATGGCAGCTAATATTTACTCAATTAATTGCTAATCTAAAAGTAAACAAGGTACAGCCTTTGTGGTTTTCCTTTTAAGTGTGACATAGAATTTTGTGCTGAGAATTCTGTGGAAGAGAGTACGTCTGCCGATGGGCCAGTTTTCAGCCAGATCATCAATACTAATTGTTTAATGTGTGCTCCGAACTTCAGGGCATGGGATGAAGAGGAGATGCTTTTCGTTTCCTGATATATACCCTGAATGCTGACAATGCACTGAGTATTTGCACATGTACCTGCTTTTATTTATTTATTTTTAAAAATAATTAATTACTTTTTTTTTTTTAGTTGGAGTCTTACTCTGTTGCCCCGCCTGGAGGGCAGTGGCATGCTCACGGCCACTGCAGCCTCGACCTGCTAGATTCAGGCAGTCCTTCTGCCTCAGCCTTCCAAGTAGCTGTAACCACAGCCATGCATCACCCCACCACACCCCGCTAATTTTCAATTTATTGTAGAGATGAGGTCTTGCCAAGTTGCCCAGGCTGGTCTCGAAGCCCTGGGCTCAGGCAGGCCTCTCGCCTCTGCCTCCCAAAGTGCTGAGATTACAGGTGTGAGCCACCGTGCCCGACCTATACCTGTATTTAAAGAAACTTTCTGCAGCTAGGTTTGATCTGGGCCATTTTCAACAATGGTATATATGCAGTATATGGGAATATACCATATTTTTTTAAATAAGCAGCTTTTTCTAGGCCCAGGGCAATGGTTCACACCTGTAATCTCAGCATTTTGGAAGGTTGAGGCAGGAGGATTACTTGTGGCCTAGAGTTTAAAACCAGCCTGGGCAACATAGAGAGACACGTCTGTCTGTCTGTTTGTTTGTTTTTTACTGGGACTTCTAAATAAAATTAACATTGCCTGGTTAGCCATGGTTGAATAAGACTTTGCAACTAATACTCAATTACCATGTGCCAATAATTATGGAAGAGAAAAGCCAAGTACTATGTTACAATTGTCAGGAAGAAAATGTGGTCACTGAAATAAAAATCAATGTCATCTTAGTTTTTCAATTTTAAAATAGAATCATGAAATTTTAAACTTAAACCAAAATGGTTCTATGCCCCAGATATATTCAATCATCATTTTGATCACTTTTGATATTTGAACAATCACAGCATTTCTCCTTCTACCAAACAATTGTTTTCTACAATTGCTATGAAAACACGTCAGTTTCTTTTGAACACTTAAAACTCACATTTTTATGATTGACCCTTTTCTAGTTCGTTGATGTCATTTCGGTTGTTTGCCTAACTCTCCAATCGCTCTCTAACTTTCTGCCACCAGCTACATCATTCATTTTCACTTGCCTTCCTGCCTCCTTCCTTTATTTATATCAATGACTTACAAGCCTTTCTGTACCCAGACCTTGCTCGTCTGTTTCCCATAATTCTGACCACAAGCTCCATGAAGGCACCTTGCTCACTCTGTCTATCCTCTACCTATTCTTACCCCCCTTTTTGTACATCATTGAATGTTTTCCTCCCAATGTCGTTTTCCACCTTATGTGGCACCTACATTAGACACCGAAACCCATTTTCACCTCCTAGTAATGCTGAAAACAGCTACTTAACATCTCTACATTAACAGTCAGCTCTTGGGTAACTATGCTTGTGACAGGGGAACGTTGACATAGATAAAACAAAAAGGCAAATATTCCAAATATATTTGACTTGAGAATCCATTGTGTGATCTGAAGCCATCTTCCTAATTATATTTGCTTGGGCTGATATTGAAATGAACATGTGTTCCCTGTACAAACAGCTCCTGGGCAGGGTCTGCAGTAAGTACAAGAAGGCATGAATTACAGATTCACCATCCAGAGTGGAAATGTGAGCCAGAGAAATCTAGGTGTAAAACTTAATTTCTTTCTATTTTTTTTATTCGGACAAAACTAGTTGAGTTGCCTTAAATGTTCATTTAAGTGCTAGTTCCTCATCACCTTCATGAATTTTCTTTTCTCTTGTCAAGTTCTTCTAATTTTTCAGTGCCATTTATATAAGGGCATGCATGGGAGAGTATTAAGCAGGAAGAGATTCTTTCTTTTTGGAGATGGGACAGGCCTCATGGACTGGGTCATTTCTTAATTCTCTCTGGAAAGATAAACTATATTTCAGCTCAGTCTTTGGTTTTTTTTTTTCTTGGCTTTGATGTAAAATAAAGTCAAAAGTTAAGATTTTTCTATAGCCATCTAAAATGGTCCTAGGGTGATCTTCCCTGAGATTTTTTTCCCCAGTGTAGATGAATTTCAACACTTCCTACTTTTTGGTATTTTCTAATAATTTATCAATCCCTGGATGATCTTCTTCACTTAGAAGGGATTTCAAATGTGACCATCCCCAGCTTTAAAAAAATCAGTTGCCAATGTACCTCCTTACTTTCACTCACCCGGTGTCCTCTCTGTGCCTCTGTTAACTGATCACAGTCAGATGATGGAAATAGGCTCAGGTCAAAGAGCTCTAAAAGCTCTTTTGTGATGTCATCCCTTATTAATGGTGTTTGCCCTGATAAGGAAACTTTTATTAGGTCCTTTTTTTTTTTTTACTACATTTGCTACAGTTAAGGAACTCTCTTTCCTTGTGTTCCATCTATGTTTTTTCTTATTAATTTTCCTTTTGGGTCCCACCGGCAAGCTAGACATCCTTCCATCCTCGAGACATTGGCACGTGATTATGGGTTTTCCCAGTCAAGGCTGGGGCTGATTCCCCTGCGGCACAAACCTTGTGCAGTGAGCCAAATGTGTAGATACTTAGAACTGTGTTGGATTGACAGAATTGAGGTCTAGAAGATCCACTGGGGTCCAAAAGTTATAGTCCATTCTATACACACCCATAGCCTGGCGTTAGACACCCAAATTTGTAGGAGCCTTGGGAGCATTCTTGGCCTATGTTGGGCAACTATTAGTATGTATCCCTTTTTTGGCTTGACTATAGCCATGACTTCTGTTGTGGACTCACTTAGGAGACACCATTTTTTAAAACTGCAGAGCACGGGGTTTGCTGCCACCACACCTTAAGTTAAGCATCCTGTTTCTCCCTCTTAATGAATCTGTAAAAGAGAAAAGCTTGCTGACCTTGCATTTGGTTCTATTGGTTCCAAATTAATTTCACGTGCATGGAAATTAGTGTCGCCTGACTTCTTAATTCACCAAGATGTTATAAGCTTTGCTATGGATTTTAGCTTTCTTTACACATTTATTTTCAAGAGTAACCTGAAAGGCCTCTTCTGTGTTCCAAAGCAGCCTGGGCAGTCAGCACAACGCAGGGGGACAAAACCTTTGCGGGTTCCTGTGCCCCTCCAGGGAGCAATTGAAGTAATTTCTAGACTGGTTCTGTTTGCCAGGCTTGTTTTCAAACTTTTCCATTATTCATGGGTTATAAACCAACTCTGGGTGAATTGGTACGATTTGACATAATTTAAACCAACAAGTGTTCTAGGACAGACAGTTTCAATGTAGTCTCACAGTTTATTGCCATGTAAAGAGCCACCCCAATGTTCAGTGGCTCAAAACACAAGCATTTATTTTTGTTCACCAGACTGCAGGGCTGGCTGGGTGGATCTTTTGGACTTGGCTGAGCTCATGCCTCTGTGGTCAGCTGAGGGTCAGGAGGTGGCTCCGCGACCTTGGCGGGCTCCCTGGGGGCTGTCAGCTGACTGCATGCTGGCCTGGAGGGCCTCTGCTGGGACAGCTGAGCTCTCTTCCACACAGTCTCTCATCCTCCACTAGCATTGCTGAGACGTTTTTAGATGGCAATGGCCACACTCCAAGTGAGAGGGGAGAAGCATGCACAGCTTCTCGAGGCCAAGAATCCGACGACTGGTACACCATCACTGCCACTGCACAAACCAAACTGCACTGACCAGAGGAATCATAGGCTAGCCCAGACCCCAGGGATAGGGAAGTAGACCCCAACTCTTGACAGAAGGAGCTGCAGAATCACAAAAGGAGTGGACGGGGAGAATTGGAGACATTTTTGCTATCAATAGAACCCAGTCACTTCTTTTGGGGATTTTGGATTTAAGCATTATTTAGTCATCATTTATTGGGCACCTACTATGTGTTAAACACTGGACTGGATCCTAGGTATTCAGACATGAATAAGACATGTTCTCCAGAAAGAAGCAATACATTATCATGAAGCCTGTTCTACCGAGTCTTGGTACCAGTGAGGTAGAATTTTTTTTTTTTTTTGAGTTGAGAGTCTCACTCTGTCGTCCAGGCTGGAGCGCAGTGGCACACTCCCGGCCACCGCAGCCTCGACCTGCCGGGCTCCGGCGATCCTTCTGACTCAGCCTTCCGTGTAGCTGGAACTACAGGTGTGCACTACCATGCCCAGCTAATTTTTGATTTATTGTAGAGACGAAGTCTTGCCAAGTTGCCCAGGCTGGTCTCGAACCGGCAGGCTCAGGCAATCCACTCGCCTCGGCCTCCCAAAGTGCTGGGATTACAGGCTGAGCCACCGAGCCTGGCCTAGAATTTTTGTCCTTGTGTTAAAATTCAACGTTTATTTTACTTATATTATTCATGGGTTTATGGTATCTCTTCAAGGCCAGGCAATGTTGACATCTCCCATCCCAGTATTTTCTGAACAAATGTTCCCAGAGACAGATTACAGGTGAGTGATATTATCTGTTTGTGTCCCAGCTTTCGTCAGGAAACTGCCCCCTTCACACCTGTGTTAATGGGCACGGGACCTGACACATACACATTTGTTGAAGTGATTTAAGTATGGCCTCTCAGCCATGTAGACATGCATACTTTGGAAATAATAACACTCGAAGCACAGGGTGAAGTTACCTGCTCCCATGAACAGTCACACAAGCAGGTCACAGTGGATCAATAAATGGTACTTGTGAGACTTTTCAGAATTGAGAACTTGGGACTTTGAAGTAGAATAAAGGTTTTCAAATTTGCCTCTTGCACGTGGAAAATATTTGTCTAGAGATTTGTTTCGATTAGTCTTAACATTTACTGGTTTGCAAAAAGTGCTAATAACTACTGGATGAACAAGTTTGAGAACCACTGATTCCAGAAAGGGCCCATCACCCTGGCTGGCTGAGGTCAGAGGAGTCATGGATTTGAAGAGCCCTTTCTGTTTCCCTTGTTGAGGCAGGGTCAAAGCTGTCCATCTGCAAACAGGTCAGGTCAGTTTCTTCTTGATGTTGCAGTGCCATAAAATAAATCTGTTTGCATCTGTTCAAAAACCTTGTTTAAATTTTTTTTTCTTTTTGAGTCTGGGTCTTACTCTCTCCCAGGCTGGAGTGCCCTGGCACAATCACAGCTCTCAAACTCCTGGGCTCTGGTGTTCTCCTGCCTAAGTTTCCCAAGTAGCTGGGACTACAGGCACAAACCACCACGCCCAGCTATTTTATCTTATTTTTTTTGGAGAGAGAAGGTCTCGTGTGTCGCCTAGACTGGTCTCAAACTCCTGTGCTCTTCCCTCCCTGGCCTCCCAAACTGGTGGGCTTACAGGCATGAGCCACTGTGCCCAGCCAATTTTAAAAAATAATGCTTTTTTAAAAAGTAATGTAATAAAAACAGTAATGTAATAATGCAAGCTGTTTCAGAGCAAGACAGTTTATAGAAGTTGAAGGTTACTAAATGTTGCTAAGGCAGCTAGCCTGGTAATTATGGGCTCTATGCAAAGCACTTTAAACAAATTACCACCTCCCCCACCCCAAGCTCCAGCTGGAAATAGCTCAGGGGCACCGGAGGGACGGAGTCAGGGAACTGAAGAGAGCAGGGGAAAACAGTTGCTGGGATTTTATACTCACAGCAAAGGGTGGAAATAACCTCTGTAGTTATAATCAGACTCTTCTACCATGTAGGGGAGGAATGGAAGGAAGGAAGAAAATCTGGGAGAAAAAGCTTCCTCTTTGGCCTCCAGATTTCTCCACTAGTAAGTGAACAAGGAAGAAACTGAACAAATGAAAAGAAATAAAAAGAAACAAAAGCAGTGGAACCTGGGAAACCAGAATGAGCCCTGGATGCTGGAAAAAGGCGGGACTGGGGAGGAACACATTCTCGCAGTCAGAAAGCTGGGCTGGGCTCATCTCAAGGAGAAAGGATTGAGAACCCCCAGTTGTCCCTCAGACCCCCTTAGACAGTACATTTGACTCCAGTTACCCTGCATCCAGACACTGTTTTTTGATGTTTTTGTTGTAGCATTCTGATACATAGCCATATTGACAGGAGGTTGCCAACCTAAAGAAAGAAACTGAGGCAGAATTAATATAGAGAATGTATTTGGGCGAGATTGAGGACAGCTGCCTGGGACACACTTCCAGGCTACCTTGGGGAATGCTCCCTCCTGCCTTTGTGACAGAGTTTTTGTAAGGCAAAATGGGGACCAGGAGTAGGCTGATACAAAGTTGTTTGACAGGAATGCTCATTGGTTTACGGAAATAACATAGGTTAGTGATTGGCTATACATTCTTGAACTGTAGGGTGTGAGTTATGGTGTCTAGCGGATGGCATTTTATGACTGCTTGGCAGCATTCTGGAGACCACATAACCAATGGCTTCAAGAAGTAATTATTTAGCTCATGTAGGGAGTGAGACAAGACTATGGACACATGCTGTCACATTGCAGTGCTCCGTGGGCCTGATGATTAAAGGGGCCTCACCTTCCTCAGGTAGCATCCTTTTCTTTCTCAGCGTGGAGAAGTTGCCTTATACAGATCTCTGTGTTCCAGATGGCATTCCCTACTCACAACAGCTCAAACTCATGTGTCTCATGTTTTCTTGCTGCTACCCCAAGTCTAACATGCAAGTAATTCTTTCTGCCTTTCTCAGAAGTTGCCTGTGTCTTTTCGCCAGGGCTGCCGTAACAAACTACCACAACCTGGGCCGCTTAAGCAACAGAAATGTATTGTCTTGCAACTCTGGAGGATGAAGTTCAAGATGAAGGTGTCACAGGGTCTGTTCCTTCTGAGGGTTGAATCTGTCCCAAGTCTCTTCCTAGCTACTGGTGGTTTGTGGCAACCTTTAGTGTTCTTTGGCATGTAGAGACACCCCGAACTCTGTCTTCATCTTCTCATGGTGTTTTCCCAGTGTGCATCTGTCTCCATATCTGAATTTCTCCATTTTAAGGACATCAGTTAGCCTTCCCTGCTCCAGTATGATCTCATCTTAACTAATTATATCTGTAGTGACCTTAATGTTGGATAAGGTTACATCCTGAGATGCTAGGGGTTAGGACTTCAACATCTGAACTTTAAGGGGACGTCGTTCAGCTTATACACTCTAGATCTCAGTCTTTCACCAGCTCCGACCACTGCAGTCAAGTCCACACAGCTGGCATTTTATATGGACTAACCTTTACTGAGGGATTTTCACTCATGAGCTATTAATAGCCAGCCCCGTGTTCTTGTACTTGGCATTGCATAGCTCAGCTCACCCAGCCTGGCTGCCTTTACCACAGTCAGTTGTCTGCAGTGTGTGTATGTTTGGGGGGGAGGGAGACTGCAGCAGAGACGGTGGTGTAGGCAGGGTCATCGCTGTCTCTTTGAAGGTCTCTGCACAGTGCACATTTGTTGAATGGATGAAAACAAATGTGCAAATAAACAACAGTAGAAACAATAAACTTTGAGACAAAATTTCCACAGTTCAGCACCCCAAGTAGAGTATTTGTATGGTTAAGTAACATCTTCATTCTGGCTTTGTGTTTCAGCCAGCTTAGCTCATGTCTGAATGCATTTCTTACCTCACTGCAAAATCAGACAGGATTCTGACAGCTCTTCCTCTCTGCCTTCCTGGGTCACGTCAAACCTCCTTTAATCCACTTTTTGTCTCTGTACTTCTGATCCAAACAACAGGGACATCACAGCTGCCTCCTTCCTTCCATGACCCTTGCAGAAACTTATCCCATCTTCCCAGGCCTCTTCCTTCTTGCTGCCTCCGTGGCTCTGAGGGCCCCACCCCCTCTACACCTGGCACGCGTGCCCATCTGGCAGCTGGCCTTTTCAGTTGTTCACCTTTGCCCTTCCTGGAAATACTGGAAGCTTTCCTCCTGCACCTTCTTCCCCCCCCATCTCTCTGGAAATCATAGCTCCCTAGCCTCCTATCCCTTGAAGTCACTTACTTGTACCTCTTTCCCACTGGGATTCCCATTTATGTATTTCAATATCCTGGGTATCATTCCCAAGACTTCACTTAATCCAAAATTCCCATAATTCAAGACTAATCCTGACAAAGGATGGAAGGTTATTTCTTTTTACCATAGGTAATAAGTTGTCCGTCAAACTGTGGAGTGTCGTGGGGATTCTTCTTATTTCACACAAAGTAAGAATTCTCCTGCACTCTGGCTCCAGTCTGATTTCAAAACAGCACCATAGTTGTTAAGAATTTAAAATCCATCGTTACAAAGGAATGAAAACAATGGAACATCTATTGTTTGAGCACTTGTAAATACTCTGAAAAACACAAAGATTATTAGTTTCACCTGTAATCTGAACCTGTACCAATGAGGTCGAAAATAACTCAACATTGTATTTCATCTTTGCTGATAGGGTTTGTCAGGCTGCCTGACTAGTACATGAGGAAGACCTTTGTCTGTCTTCCCCTTGGCCTGTTTGGCATGTGTGTGTTCATTCAGCCCATGTGGGTTGAGTGCCTGCTGTGTGCCGGTCACTGGTAACAAATCCTGACCTTGGAAGGACTTCAAAAGCACCTCTGGGATGTCATCTTCCACCGTGCAGGGCTATTCCCGAAGTTGCCACCCTCCTCCCAAAAAATTAAATAAAAGGATTGGCATATGTGGAAAGCTACCTTTAAATTTTTTTATTGAAAGGGTGTATTAACATCTAGAAATTTTCTCTTAGTAAATAATTAAGAATATGTGTAAACATTTAGCTTCAAACCTATCCATCAAGCATTCTTTTAAAATATCAAAATGAGACTCCAACTCAAAAAAAATGTATATATCAAAATGATGAAAACAGCTGAAATGTGGAACAATAGGAGACTAAGTTGATAGTAAGTAAACCTATGAAAAGAAATTCAGTTCACTGAAAGTGTAACTGACCCAGGTCCCCGTGCTCACAACTTATAGCCAAACTCGAGATTTGAGGGTTGGCGAAAGGAAGGACAGGCTCATTCAAGAGCTGGTTACCCGAGGAGATGGCCAGACCAAAGTCTCAAATACTATCTCAAATTTGGGGTCAGTCAGAAAGGGCCTTTTAAAGGAAAGATTGGTGGGAAAACATGTGGGAGTGGGGTAGAGTATGGGGTCTGTGTGACCTTGATCCGACAGCTGTCTCAAGTAACTGTCCACCCAGGGTCTGACGCATCATCTTGGCTCAGACCAAGTGGTGAATCAATCATCCACGATCTGTGAATCCTTCAGGTGGGAGGGCTCCCCTGTCGAGGCTCAGGCCTAGTTTGTTCTAAGATTAGCTGCTAGAATTCTCGGGGTCCTGGTTGGTGTTATCCTAATTTTAGCTGGGTTGTAGATTAACTGCCTCAAGGATCTTCCTAAGCCAGGAGAATTTTGTAGCTGGGCCTTCATGCCTGGCTTGCTGTAAGATTAGCCCCTGGAATTTCCAAGAAAGCACAGACTTAGATAAGCATCCACAGTGCAAGGTAGTGCCTAGAGGGAGGAGGGGAGGAGGAAAATGTTTAAGGTGCAACTTTAAAGCTAGAGCTCAAGAAGAGTGTCTAGAAAACTAAAATTCTCGGTTACAAATGGAATTCAATGAATTAAAATGTAGAAGCATACCATGGGAAGATGTTCATGGTTTACAAAAGGGTATATATATAATATGATCTCATTTTTACCTTAAAACATAAAACCATAAAAGAACTTGGTGATGAGAACCCATGGTGTTAGCCGTGAGCCCCTCTTGGTAGAGGGGTGAGATTGTAGGCGATCTTCTATTTGCTTTTCCAATTTTTCTATAACGAACAAATATTACATTTAAAATTATTTTTAGCTTTTGCAATAAAGAGCATGTAAAGATATATTTTCCTAAATATTTCCATGTATATTTTTTGACCCTTTGCAGCTTACAGCGATTTAGGCTACTACATTATCAATAAACTGCACCATGTGGACGAGTCAGTGGGGAGTAAGACGAGAAGGGCCTTCCTGTATCTCGCGGCCTTTCCATTCATGGATGCAATGGTGAGTAGAGAAGACGGCTGGCTTTCATTTTCTAACAGGGGTAAAATATATATAGCATAGAATGTACCGGTTTAGCTCTTTTTGTGTGTCCCATTCAACAGCATGAGGTACAATCACACTGTCGTGCTATCAGACTTCAGAACACTTGTCGTCTTACATTAACTGGGAGACTCTATACTCATTAAACAACAGCTCTCCTTCCCCCTCCCCCAGCTCCTGGCTATCCCACCCCACTTTCTGACTTTACGAATATGACTACTTGAGATCCCTTCTAAGAGTGGAATCATACAGTATTTGTCCTTTTGTGACTGGCTTATTTCACTGAGTATAATGTCCTAGGAGTTCAACCATGTAGTAGCACATGTCAGAATTCCCTTTCTTTTTAAGTCTGAATAATTCTCCAGTGTGTGTGTAGACCATATTTGGCTTATCCATTCATCCATTGATGGACACTTCTATCGCTTCTATCTTTAGACTGTTGTGAATAATGCTGTGAACATGGTGTACAAATAGCTCTTTGAATCCTTGCTTTCGGGTCTTTGTGGTACGTACTCCCAAGAAGAATTGCTGCATCATATGGAAATGCAATTTTTAATGTTTTGAGGAATCAACAGACTGATTTTCATAGCAGCTGTACCACCAGCATTGCACAAAGGTTCCTATTGGCCATTGACTTTTAGCCTCCATCTTGTCTGTCTGTTTCATGACAGTTGTGTGTATTTGCCACAAGTTCTGGTGGGTGGCAAGAAAGCCCATTTGAAAATTTTCCTTTAAATATACAGTTCTTTTCTGGTACATTCAGGATCAAAGAATTGGAATACTTACCATTTATGTGGTATAAACACCCAAAGCTTTGGAGTAAGAATCGCTTGAACATACTGATGGGGTTGTTGTTGTTGTTGTTGTTGTTATTATTATTATTATTATTTGAGTTGGAGTCTTACTCCATCACCCAGACTGGAGTGCAGTGGCATACTCATGGCCACCCCAGCATCGACCTGCTAAGTTTGAGCGATTCCACCTCAGCTTTCCAAGTAGCCGGAACTACAGGCGCGAGCTACTATGCCCAGCTAATTTTTTATTTATGTTAGAGACGAGGTCTCACGAAGTTGCCTAGGCTGGTCTTAAACCCACGGGCTCAGGCAATCCTCTTGCCTTGGTCTCCCAAAGTGCTGGGATTATAGGCTGAGCCACCAAACCTGGCCAGTTTTATAATTTGAATAACCAGCTTTACTACATTAGCTAAGGGTTGCTCACTTCCATAAATTCTTTGTCCTGATACTGAAAAGTTCTTAGGCAATGTTTTGTTTTTCTTTTCAACTGTGTTATAAATATAAAAACCTTGGCCAAACACACACACACACACTCACACACTCACACACACATATTTATTTATTTATAATAATGTCTAATGCTGGAAAATAAACCGTTTCTTTGGGCTCCATTTTAAATTACCCTTGGAAGGAGACTCAAACATACATTAGTCTGTATGGTTTTTTACCATCTCCACCTCAAGTTTTATATACATTAGATGCATGAGATAAGTGCTTGTCTGTGGTGAGTTGAGCCCCAAATGATGGAATAAGACAAAGTTTGAAAAAAAAACATATATATATATATATATATATATATATATATATATATATATGACATACATAATGTGGCCTGTCTTCTAAAATGTTTCCAGAAGTCTCAGCTTGCCTGTAGTTAGATTATTGGTACGGCCTCATTGACTTTGACAGCCTTCCATCGGTTTGCATGGTAGCCTTCAGGGTTAAACTCTTAGTTGTGACACAAAAGTTCTGGTTCTTGATTGTTATGGCGTAACTTTAAGTGGGAGAATTAGGCCATTTGAACACACATACCTGGATTTTCTTTTTCTTACTTGTTGCCAAGTGTATATACTCTGCTAGCTGATGCAGTTGACTAAGGAAGAAGAAAAAGGCACAAAGGAGTTATAGTCCAGCTTCCCCACAGTGCCCAAAGCAGCCCCCGGTGGTATCGCAGTGCTTTTAGAGACTTGAAGGAGGTACCGTGAAGCTTCACTTCCTGGATAAGTCCATGACATTGGTCTGATGTCTGTCTTCCCATCTGTATTGGAAGTAGAAATCTAAACACTACCTGAAGCACAGTTTTACAGTGAATTCTGGGAACTCGGGCCTGTCAGCAAAAGTGAGTTGCAGACTCTTAAGGACCCAGTATTCTGCTTCTATTCGGCTGTATTTATTTGCCATAAGAGTTTCTGAAATTCAGTATAACACCAGAACTTGTGATTGTTACCCTCTTCTTCCATGTTTCTTCTGTAAATTCCCTCAAAGACCCTAATATAATTGTAAGAGACTGCTAATAAAAACCAAAATAATGAATGTTTACACAGAGCAGTTCACCTCGACTCCCCCAACACACACACTCCTTGGTGGGAGAGTGAGTATTTGAGAGCTGTAAGGCTTATCATCCAGATGACTTTCTTTTTTTTTTTGAGTTGGAGTCTCAACCTGTCACTCAGACTGGAGTGCAGTGGTCGCTCCCGGCCACTGCAGTCTCAACCTGCTGGGCTCCGGTGATCCTTCCGCCTCAGCCTTCCAAGCAGCTGGAACTACAGGCGTGCGCTACCACGCCCGGCTAATTTTTGATTTATTGTAGAGATGAGGTCTCGCCAAGTTGCCCAGGTGGGTCTTGAACCCGCGGGTTAAGGCAATCCACTCACCTCAGCCTCCCAAACTGCTGGGATTACAGACTGAGGCACGGACCCCAGCCCAGATGACTTTCAAACAACAAAGGCAGCCCAGGAGTTGCCATTTGCAAATGTTATCTACTGTCTACAGTTTGCATTTCCTTTACTGTTTGGCACCTTGGGACCTATGAACTAAGGAAGGAGGTAGCAGCTGCTACTCAAAGTCTTGACACAGACCCTGGGAATAGCTCCTACTTGTATAGTTATATTGAGCTCAGGTGAAATGTTATTTCTGTGTCAGTCCAAATCAACCTTAAAGATAAGAAGGGTGGCTGAACTTGGTGGCTCATGCCTGTAATTCCAGCATATTGGAAGGCTGAGGTGGGAGGACTGCTTGAGCCCAGGAGTTCAAGGCCAGCCTGGGCAACATAGTGAGCCCTAGTCTCTACAAAAAAAAAATTAGCCTGGCGTGGTGGTACATACCTGTGGTCCTAGCTACTTGGGAGACTGAGGAGGAATAATCATCTGAGCCCAGGAGATTGAGGTTGATTGTGCTACTGCAATCCCACTTGGGCAACAGAGTGAGACTCTGACTAAAAAAAAATAATAATAATAAGTAAATAAATAAGAAGGATGATCCTTAAAAAGATCCTGTCATGAATTTGAAACCTTCCCCAAGCCTGCTGTTCCTGGGCTTTTCATCATCTGCTCCCGTCATAGGCCCTTCCTCTTCATTTTCTTCAAAGACACAAAGTATCAGATCAGATCCTGCCCAAACTGGAGGAACAAGAAAATACTAGCAGGACCCTAAGCAGCCAATGAGAGCCTGTAATAAGAGGGGATCAAATTAGAGCCCTCATTATGACACGCTTCTTTGAGAAGGAGACAGCTCTGAGGGAGAGATTGTGTTTCTTTCACTCTTGGTATTCATTTAGCTTTCCTACCAGGCATACACGCTTAAAGGTGTGCTAGTCTGCGTATAATTGGTACCAAATAATGATGTAGTGCACTGGTCTGCATATAATTGGTACTAAGTAAATATGTGCAGTCACTCATTTCACCTGAAAATCCAACATGGAGCTAGCCACCAGACCGAGTTCCAGTAATTTTACCAACCAAACACTTATCAAACCTGTGCTGCAAGGGCTTTGCAGGGTACAAAGTGTATTTCAGGAATGTCCAGAGACAACATAATCCTGAATGTGTCTCTCACGCCAAGCTCTTTCTTCTTTTCTGGCAGGCATGGACCCATGCTGGTATTCTCTTAAAACACAAATACAGTTTCCTGGTGGGATGTGCCTCAATCTCAGATGTCATAGCTCAGGTAAATATGGTCTGTGTGTCAGTCAAAGCTACTCAGAATCCACTTCTGGCGTGTGTTCCTGATGCATGGTTTACGTCCGTTCACTGTGCAGTACACTCTGCATTCAGCCTGGTTTCAGCAGCACCGTTACATCAAATATAGACCTCGGTGTCTGTTGAATGAATGAGGAAAAGACATTCCCTGTAATAAAAGTATGTATGATTTTGCTAGAGTACAGGCTGTATGAATTTAAATTTAATATTGAGGTCTTGACCTTTATTTTTAAAGGGCATACATGGCAAATGACTGTAAAGTCACACCTAGTCCATTTTGGGGGTTCATAGGGTTGCTATGTACTTGGTTGGGTGCTCTCTGCCTGGTCTCACTATGCGAGTCTGTCACTCTGTTCTAGAGAGAGCACTCCTAGGAATTATTATTTAAAATGTTATTTCTTGTGTTGTTGCTGTGCAGGGCTGCCACTCACAGGTCACTTACCCACATTTAAAAAGAACCAGGAAGCCGGTTCAGTTATCTTTTCAGAGAAGACCTACGTTCTGCTTTCTGTTGGGTCCAATTCTCAGAGATCTGGCTCCAGCCCTGGCTCTTTTTCCTTTTTTCTTCCACTAAGGATACCTCGTGAAAAATTTTAGCCGTTCATTAGATTTAATGCCTGTGATTTATAAATTAGACTAAGTTCCTACAACCAGGGATTTGGGAGAACGGCTTCCTCACAGAGGAGGAGGTTAGACTATGATCTGGAAGTTTCCTCCAAATCTCAACTCCTCTCCTCTCTCCTCTCTGGGAACATTTCCATGCCTCTCTCCCCTACTGCAAGCCCTGATCTTTCAGCTACCTTTTTTTGAAATAATCTACTGTTGAACTATTAGTACCTCCCTAAAGGCCAAGAATTAAATTTCCAAATTAATCACATTTCCTGCATGGATCATTATTAAAAGTAATTTAAATTAATTTCTGCAAGCACTGTGTATGCATGCCTGAGTACTAGCGAACACCCTTCTTTGATGTATCTTTGTTAATTTTCTTGTAGAGTTATTAGAGAATTTTGTCCCAGTCTTACTTTTCAGCATCCTCTGAGAGATGAGCTAAACTGCCTTTTTCACGCTAATCACTTAATTTGAAATTCAGGAAGCCCCTCTGATTTCAAACGTTGGCATCAGCAATTCAGTGAGCATTTGTGAGCACACATTTGTAGATGTGTGGGTTTTTTAGGGCAAAAAAAAAAAAAGAAAGAAAGAAAAACCCTTTACTTTGCCTAAAATAAATATAGTAAGCATGCAAGGACAAAAGAAAGAAAGCATGTCTCTGAAAAACACTTCACCGATACACCACCAGCCATTTTCCTTCTCGGTTTTAAGCCTGACCCTGGTCTGTTCAGGGAAGACTCTCCCAGGATTGGAATAAACAGATCTGGGTGGTAGGAGTGTGGAAGCTGAGTTCAGATACCATCTGGCCTCAGGCTGTGCCTGGTGGAGTAGTTATTTTAAACCTTGTTTTTTGAGTTTCTCCCACAATGTAGTTAGGGAAACAAATTCTCTTTTTGTTCTTAAGCCTTTTGCCCCCAAGCTTCCTCTCATTACCTGAAAGCATTTGTTAGTTTTACCTAGTTTGGTAATGAGTAAATAGATCCCATGCAAAGTAGTGTGAATTACCACTTTGGCATAAAACAGAAAGTCACCATCAAGGATAAAGCGAAAATTGTTTGTTTGTTTGTTTACTTATTTATTTATGAGTTGGAGTATCACTCTGTGATGCAGGCTGGAAGGCAGTGGCATGCTCATTACTACCACAGGCTCTCCCTTCGGGGCTAAGTGGATCCTTTTGCCTCAGCCTCCCAAGGAGCTGGAACTATGGGTACGCACCACCACACCCAGCTAATTTTTTGATTTATTGTAGAGAAGAGGTCTTGCCAAGCTGCCCAGGTTGGTCTCAAACCCCTGAACTCAGGCAATCCTCTTGCCTCTGCCTCCCAAAGTGCTGGGATTATAGGTGTGAGCCACCATGCCCAGCGGAAATCATTTGTAATGCCTCAAATTTCAATGGCAATTCTCGCTTTTTTCAGATTTGACTAAGCAAATGGGTTTCACACAATAGTACAAAAAAACCTCTTGATTTTGTGTGTGTGTGTGAGTTAGAGTCTCACTCTGTTGCCTAGGCTATAGCGCAGTGGCACGTTCAATGGCCACCACAGCCTCGATCTGCTGGGCTCAGGTGGTCCTTCCGCCTCAGCCTTCCAAGTAGCTGGAACTATAGGCGTGCGCTACCACACCCGGCTAATTTTTTATTTATTGTAGAGATGAGGTCCCGCCATGTTGCCCGGGCAGGTCTCGAACTCGCGGGCTCAGGCAGTCAACTCACCTCGGCCTCGCAAACTGCTGGGATTACAGGCTGAGCCACCGAGCCCAGCCGGCCACACCTCTTGATTTGGTTCAAACATGCAACGCTTTCTGTGCCACGGTTATTGTAGTAGTTATGTTTTTTCAATCAATCACATCGCCAAGGGATTTGTGAAAAAGTACTGCTGTTTTTGTTTTCTTTTGTGGTCACCTGGACTTTCTTGGCTTGCTCAGTACCAAAGTGAGAATGCTCTTGAGGTTGTCGGACCTCCCAGCCTCTGACTTCTCTGCTGTCATCAGCCCTTGCTTTTTGAAGTTAGCTGACATCTCAGGAATGATCAGATCAGAATCTGTAAATTCCCTTATCTCTTGCCTTTTCATGCCAGCCTTCTGGCAAAACTCTACTCCTGTACCAACCCTGTGTTGTACATTTTCATCCCCCCGCTCCCCGGCAGCAAGTGCTCCTGCAAAAGACTTACACGGTGGGACAGAATAATCAAACTGTGAGTGCGCAGTCTCATCCCTCACCTCTGCTGCCTCTCCCAACCTCCCACTCCCCCACAGATGACTTCATTTTCCACTTCACAGAGGAAATTGCAGCCACCAGACCTACAAGCTTTCCTTCCAACCCTTGCGCCAGCTCTGTTTTCCCCTCCTATCTAGGGCTATTTCCTCATTACAACCCCAGGATCCTGACTGTGCTACTTTCTTAGGGATCATTTGATCAGTTATCAGTGACTCCCCCCACCATCATTTTCTTTGTCATGTAAACACGCTCAAATCTCAGGCATCTTAGGACAACTTTCTCTGGATCCCACCTGCTTCTGTAGTTACAATTCTCTCTCCCCTTGTTACTTCACAAGCAGACTTCTTGGAAGGGTGGTTTCTACTCACCGTGTCTCTACTTTCTCACTTTGTATTCTCTTACCTAGAAGGTGTCACTAAACTTTTTGGGCCATTAAACCCAATGGACAGTTTCCACGATCTGCACTCTGTTGTGACTACGCCCTCCTCAGTGAGACACACCTTCCCATGGACCCTCACCACTGGAGTCTGAGTTTCTCTCCTGCTTCTGGACGACCAGCCTCCTCTGTCGACCTGCAGATGGTGAAGTCCTCCAAGGCTCTTCTCTCCTCACTGTGATCTATTTGTGAGGAATCGAGTGCATGCCTTAGGCTTAGAAATACTGGTCGCCTGCCCCTCTCCTGTGAGCTCTGGATAACGCTCTGCAAATGTCCCTGTGCCGTTTCCACCCAGATCCTTCAAAGGCACCTGAAGCCTGAATGAGATGGCCTTGTTTGTGTCAAGCATTTCACTTTTGAGCTAATCAGTGGCTTTGCCATCTGGTCAGAAAGCTCGGAACCACCTAGAAGAGCCTGCCTTTCTCACCAAGCCTTGTAGATTTTAGTTCTGGATGTCTCTTCAGTCCCCCACCTCTGCCCATCCCTGCTATGCTGCCCTGGCCCGCGGGATCATGCCCTCCCATCTGGACTGTGGGGAAGCCTCCTCACTCGCCTCTGCCTGCCTGCTCTGGCTCTCTCTGCCTTCCCCTCTGCAGCCACAGTGGTCTTTGTCCAATGAGATGCTGGCCACCTCACCCCTTGGTTAAAAAATAGCGTTCTGGTATAAGGTATGGTTGTCTGGTGAACATCCTTGCCCAGCGTTCTTGACAAAAAGCCAAAATCCTGAGAAAGGCTACAAGGTACTGCAGACACAGGGGGTCCTGCTACCTCTCCCTGGCACCATCCTCTTATCCTTTCAGCCCCTTGATCTCTGCAAACCCAACACAGGCCCTCCCTTGGGGGGCTCAGTGCAGCGGATGCCCTTGGGGCACTTAGCAGGCGCTGTTCCCTCTACCCAGCATGAATGCCCTTCCTCAGTTCCCCCCACCTCCTGTTCACTCCTGCTCAGGCCGTATGTCTCAGCTCAGATAGTGCTCCCCAGAAGGCACCCCCTGTCTGATGAACATCCTTGCCCAGCACTCCCCAAGTATTGACACTCAGTCTAGCATTCACCTTCACGCTCAACATTCAGACATCTTGCCTCCTCCACTAGATTGGCAGCCCTGGAGATCAAGTCTGGGACTGTCTTATTTATCGCTGAATCCTGGCACCTGGGATAGGGCCAGCACACACCTGCTTTCAGTGGGGAAAGCCTCACTGCTGAGACAGTAGGTTCCCCCAGAAGATCATCCAACCTATATTTGAGGGCCATATCAAACTTAATTCTGGATTGAAGCACAAAAGGCACTAGTGTTATTGTAAATTGTTAAACAGTAATCCCCTGTGGAGATGTCAGCACCATGATGAGTGCCGCAGTCCCTGGCATCCATTCAGTAGAGATGCAGTGAGACTGATACTGTCTGCACTGGGGCCCCAGGAACTTTCCAGGCTGAAACCATCAGTCTCCGTCCTGCCCACTTTGCTCCTAGAGCAGTTTCTTTGTCACCTCCACGCTTACTCCTCTTGTGCCCCCTCTCCCTTTTTCTCCTTCTCCAGCTCCTCCTTAGTTCTGCTTGTTGGGCATCTGTCTAGCAGAGCCATCCTAGACTTGGCAGTGTCCTCACGTTCACTTCCAGTATTCATCCTCATGTCCAGTACTCAACCTCATGTCCATTACTCACCCTCATGCCCAGTATTCATCCTCACGCCCAGTATTCATCCTCATGTTCAGTATTCATTCTCGTCAGTATTCACTCTCACGTTCAGTACTCAGCCTCACATCCAATACTCACCCTCAAGCCCGGTCTTCACCCTCACACCCAGTATTTATCCTCACTTCCAGTACTCATTCTCACATCCAGTATTCTTCCTCAAATTCAGTAGTCACCCTCACAACCAGTATTCACCCTCACATCCAGTACTCATTTCAGGTCTGATATTCAGTTTTCATGCAAGTTGATTTCAGCCTTTATACCTCATTGTCTAGTTTACCTCACAGACTTTGTAGATGTTAAACGTTGAACTTGTTGCAGGCATACTCCTAGAATGCAGATAAGGGCACCCCAGAGGCCTTTAATTAGTTAGATAAATAAATAGGCATCACGGCCCTGCCACAAAACCACCACCTTTCTATTCCAGACACAGTATGTCCCTAGCAAGACTTTCCCAAATGGTCTTCACATCTTTCGGCTTATTCAGTATAATATAGTTGGTCCATTTGGAAGCAGCAATCATGGTGGGAGCCCTGGGCATCCTTATTTTCATTGCTGAGTACTGTATCCCTGGTGAGTGTGAATGTGAGCGTGACTGTGAACATAAGCATGAGTGTGACTGTGAGCATGAAGGTGAGCGTAGTCTGTTCATACTGCCTGTGCTCAGGACCTCTGTCCCCTGCGTTCCCCTGATAATTCAGTGACAAGGTGAGTCTCATTTCCTGAGTTTCAGAATGACAGTCTGGGCACCAGTGTCAGTCTGTGCTGTAAGCAAAGCCCTTCTAGCAGCTAATGCTTTCCTTTCATTCAAAAGAGTTTCTCTCCACCCCTCCCCCCATCCTTCTGGGTTCCCCTCAGTGTGCTGTGGCAATGCAGCTACGTGCTGATATATTAAATCATGCTGGTTTTGTAATCTTCCGTCATCACTGATTTCTTGATCATGCAGGGTTCAGGATAGCCCTTTGGTGAGGAGCACTTGGTGACATTGTCTTTTACATGCCTGTTTTTCTGTGGGTATTTGGCCATTAAGGTTGATGTCGTTCAGGAACACCACGCCTCCCTCCCCCAGCATGACCCAATTTTGACATCCAGGGTCTTCTGAATGAGCAGATCCCGAGAGGACCCTGAACAGCGGCTGGGCTGATTCTCTGATTTCTGCAGGATGGGAAGTCACACATTGTTAAAGTTGCTTTAGAGACTGTCCATTTGCTTTAGAGATTGATGCTGCATGATAATTTCAATCTCTCTTGACACCCTATTCTACTTTTATATGCTAATATTTTGAGTATTAATGTAAGTTGTTTTATAATAATTATTGTTGGTGTTTTTTGTTTTTACAGCATTTTTGGTGATTTTTTTTTTTTAATGGAATCAGGGCCTTGCTCTGTTGCCCAGGCTGGGGTGCAGTGGGTGCCATAGCTCGCTGTGGTCTCAAACTCCTGGGCTCAAGCAGTCCTCCTACCTTAGCTTCCTGAGTAGCTAGGACTATAGGCATAAGCTACCATGCCCAGCTAATTTTTAAACTTTTTGTAGAAACAGGGTCTCACTACATTGCTCAGACTGGTCTTGAACTCCTAACCTTAAGCAATCCTCCTGCCACAGTCTCCCAAAGTGCTGGGATTACAGGCATGAGACATCACAACTGGTTCATTTTAATAACTTCCATTCTATAAATGTTAACGTCTATTTTCCTCTCTATTGTCATTGCTACTGTTTTTTTTTTTCCCTTTATGGAAGTCCACTTGAGTCCTCAGGTGTGAGTTACATGTGCCCCTCAGTGATCAGCTCAAGAGGGATGAATGCTACTAGATTTGGAGGGACTTGGAGGCCAACGTTTCTAGATTTTTTTAAAACAATATCTTAAAAAGCAGCCTTAAAATAATTTTGCAATTGCCTTAAAAGAATCTTTGTGTAGATATAACAAAATGGTGGGTGTGTTTGTTCAGTGAATTCCAAACATCTGTACCTGAACTCTGTGAGAGCAACATCAGATCCCCCAAGCTGGTTTTCTTTGCATCAAAGTCAAGGTTTTCACTCAGAGATCTGTCTCCTGTGCTTCTGCTGATCCGTTTCCTCTTTCTTCTCCCGTTTTCCATCTCTCAGGTCGTTTTTGTAGCCATTTTGCTTCACAGTCACCTGGAATGCCGGGAGCCCCTGCTCATCCCCATCCTCTCCCTGTATATGGGCGCACTTGTGCGTTGCACCACCCTGTGCCTGGGCTACTACAGGAACATTCACGACATCATCCCCGATAGAAGTGGACCCGAGCTGGGGGTGCGTATGTCTTCACCAATTCGACAGCAGTCTGTCTGGGACTCGGAGGACAATAAAATCATATTGTGCCTCTATATAAATGACAAGTCAGTGCAGTGAAATCAAATCATCAAGTTGGCTGCGATGTCACACCCAGAGGCCAAGAGTAGCATGCTGGGTAGCATCTGCAGGAAAAGACAGTGGAGAAGTAATGAATTCCAAGGGAAGGACATGGTCTTAGATGTCACTTTTTAGCCTTCTTAACCTATATGAGGAGACTGGCACACAGCAAATCATGTCAGGCCAAGGAATAGATAGATTTATGGTTCTTTTTATTCTCTGTCATATGTTATTCTACGGTCAACAAAGATTTTTAAGACCCATGGTGCCTTTGAGTTCACACTTATTTTTAAAATTTTACATCAGAGACCCAGACTCTGTTTATACTTTCTGCGTTGGCCAATCACAATCTCTTATTCAGGGACCAAGCAGAGCATTAGATACCATAGGACAATGAGGAAACTTTCGAGATTTGGTTTCCACTGTCCAGTATCTTTCCATCCAGTTTGGCAGATCAGACACAGAAGCAACAGTTAGACATGAATCCGAGACAGTGTGTAAACGTCAATGAGAATGTTAGAGCCCCACTGCAGTTAAGAGAAAGAACATAGTAATGTGCTCTAGGGAGCCTCCTTAGAGGAGGTAGACCTTGCCCATGTCTTGAAAGTTGACTGAGAAACACATAAGGGTAACATAGGTAATCTTACACAAGTAACCAAAGCATTCTATTCACCATGAATAGTCACAGTGTCTGATCGATATGTGCGCTAATGTTTCCTACCCATGGGTGGTAGGCACCATTGGGTTCATTTGCATCGAGCTGTAAGGCAAATGTGAAGAGTCACATATTGCCCTGAGTAAATCATCATGCCTCACCCTTGATCCCCACGTCGAACACAGGTTACCTTTTTCATATCAGAGCAGTAAAATTATCAACCACTCATCTCCATCCAAGGTCAGCCTGCCAGCAAAACCCCATCTCAATATTTCCATCAGTAGGCCAACTGCGAGTTGTTCTTGATGGTAACATGCCGTTTCTTAACATTTAGCCACCAGCAAAGGGACATAAAATGACTGAGATGGTTCCGTGATGTAACGCTTACCCTCATGAAGAATCAAATCCAAAATTGCATGGTGAAAGCTAGACTTTAAAGACCTCCCACACCTTTGCTGCAGATTTAGGAAATCATGTGTTCTTTACCATGCTTTTGTTTTACTTGTGCTTCTGAACAGTTTATATAACTTCTGTGAGAGCTCTGAGACTAAGAACCTCTGTAGTAGATTTATTCAGTGCCGAAATAATTAGGCATGTTTAGATATGCTGACTGATTCCAAAATAAATTTATGGTGGTCTTTTTTTTTAATTTCTAAGAGTTACCTCTTACTGATATGGCTTCTAGCCAGCCCACTTGATGATAGAAACAAAGACTAGTTTCAAACCTGTTTCTTGGGCCCTGGAATTAGGTTCCACCTTGGTTTGAGGTTCTCTGATTCCCCGTATGGAAAACCGTGGTCAGGAGCCCCTCAGTTTCATTGTGTGTTTTGATTTCACAGTAGCTTGCCAGCTGCCTGAGTTAATTTCTAATAAGTCTGAACATTTTATTTAATCCAGCTTGGCTTGTCTACAGAAGCTTTTTCCTATGTTACTTTTAAGTATAGCGAATTGGCACATGATTGACATAAAAAAGAAAAGCTTTGATTCTGAATTTTTTCTGTTTTTCTTCTAGAGTTTAGTAAACTTTGATCTCATTTCATAATGCAGGGAGATGCAACAATAAGAAAGATGCTGAGCTTTTGGTGGCCTTTGGCTCTGATTTTGGCTACACAGAGGATCAGTAGGCCTATCGTCAACCTCTTTGTTTCCCGGGACCTCGGTGGCAGTTCTGCAGCTACAGAGGTAGGGCATGTTTTGAGGATATGCGTGCTTGTAATCACATTGGGGCAGTGTGGAGAGGGATTAAAATTTATTTCCAGTTCACCTGGAGGTCTTCGGTAATTCCAGGATATTAGATTATATGACGCAGCCACACTAGGAAACCATGGAAGAGCTCATCTGGTGACTTTTAATCATGCGATTTTATATTTTTATGATTATGGAAGAAAACACGCAATTCTTCCTTCTCGGTTGCCATTTGCGGAATTGAGGCACAGAAAGGAGAGGTTAAAGAACCAGCTGGAAGCTGGACTAATGCTAAAATCCAGGTCTTCTGACTCCACTTCGTTTTCTATTTCCCGTGGAGTCCGCGCACGGCCTCTTGGCTGTGTCAGAGGATGATGGAACATGCCACATGGCAGCCGAGGGGAAAACACCCAGCATGCAGGGCCGCTGCCTGTATGTGACCCGGCCTGTCCTCACCTGCCCTTCTCCCTCCTGCACCTGCCACCCTTCCCGTCGTGACTCTACCTGCCCCTGATCCACCCTCCTCAGATGAGGATCTCCCTGCCTGACCCACTCACAGCTCAAGGATGTTATCTGGAAACTGGCAGCTACACCAGAGAGAGAGTCGGCTCATTTTCCCCCCTTTCAAGTTGGGTTTGAACAAACAGAATTACTTCATTGGATTCCTCTTCCACTGCGCTCCAGAGAATTAATTCTGTCTCTGGAACTGCCGATCCCAGGGAAGGCTGATGGCTGCTCATCAGGGCCTCCTGTTAGGGCGTTGCTTGTGCGAGGGAGCAGCCTGGAGCCCTGACTGCGCTGTCAGCATGTCTCCAGCCCAGAGTTGCCTGCCAGTTTCCATGTCCTGGGAAGTAGCTCATGTTGGCCAGGGAAGAGGAGCCCATAAATCAAAAGCAGAACGCCTTTTCTTGCCTCGGTGTGTTCCTGGATTTTTTCTTTCTTTTTTTTTTTTTAAATCATGAATGTCATCTTGGGTGGCTTCTGTAACACAGCAGCTTTTGTACATGAACACTTGGGCTCAGGTTTCCCATAAAAACCTATGGGGACCCTCGTCACCGGTGGGCAAGAATTCCCTCTTCTCCTTAAAGAAAAAATGGACACATTATGTATTAAAGCCATTTCAAAATTGCTTTCCATGGCGTATGGGCACAGTGTGCAGGCAGCACAGAGTTGACATCAATCGTCTACTCATGTGTCAGGCATTTGTAGATTCCCATGACTCCCCAATAACCCTGTGGAATAGGAGTTATTAGTCTCACTGTCTTGCTGGAGGAATGGGAAAGAAGCCCCGAAAGGGTCCATGCTTCACACAACTGATAAGTGACAAGGTGAAGGTTGGATCTAGGTGCACCTAATTCAGCACTCTTTTTTGTCCCTTCCCACCACACCCCAGCTTCTCCCCATAGCTGGGGACTTGCCTCATGTACCTGGCACTGCTGTGCATTGCCATTCTGTTAATTAAAATAGATAAAGCCCATCCTCCTCATCTTCTACCAGCGACTCAGAGAGTTGAACACTGCCAGAATGTAGGTTTAGAAGCTTTGTCTTTATTTTTCTTCCTGTTTTATTCACATAAGAGAAGAAACTCATTTTCATGAAAATGCATCGATAACGTCCTGCATGAAATTTGTTTATTTAATTTCTTTTAAGTTAAAAGTCTAAAATTGGCCAATCTGGGCAACATAATGAGACCCTGTCTTTCCAAAAAAAAAAAAGGAGGGGGAAAAAAAACCAGCTGGGTGGCACATACCTGTCATCCCAGCTACTTGGGAGGCCGAGGCAAGAGGATCGCTTAAGCCCAGTGGCACAAGGCTGCAGTGAGCTGTGATCATACCACTGTACTCCAGCCTGGGCAACAGAGCAGAACCTTCTGTCCCATTCTGAAAAAGTCTACATGGAGACATACTCATTGAATAGCCTGGGAGTGAGTTGAGAATAGCACACAGCCTTCAGCAAACATGTGAGGTGTCACTAACCTGAAGGGCAGAGTGGAGACTCAGAGGTGGATACCAAGCAAAAGACTCTCCAAAGAGCAAGAGGACTCACAGTTCCATTTTGAGAATCCAGAATAGTGCTAGACTAGAGGGTTTGGCTTGGCTCAATGGAATGAGCAGAGATTCTGGAGTCTGGTGGACCTGGGCTGAAGTCTTGACTTCTCCAGCCAGTGATCTGAGCCCACTTCTCGCTGGATTCACATCAAATGAGACGCCCCCTCTTGGTCTCACATCCACTTCATTGGCTCACTCCTTCCACTCCAGGGATGCAGCAGAACACCCCTTAGAGCACAATTTGCTGTCAGTCCCTCCCTTTTTGGGCCATCCTGTGACTGGTGATGTTTACCATTCAGTGTGGAGGGCTGTCCACGGCAGCCACACCTGAGGCCGCTTGCTCTGTCATGTGCCACATGGCAGCTCCTGGAGAACCTTTTCCTGATGCCCTTGCTAACTGCCACCTCCTTCTGTTGTAGGCGGTGGCAATTTTGACAGCCACGTACCCCGTGGGTCACATGCCGTACGGCTGGCTGACGGAAATCCGCGCTGTCTATCCTGCTTTCGACAAGGTGAGAACCTGTGCCTGTCATGTCTGAAACATGCTGTTTAAAAGGACCGTTTGACAAGGCTCTCTGATGAGGGACACTTTGTTGTTCCTCAGTCTTACCTCCCTGTAGAAGGTTCATGTGATGCAGAGCGTGTTAGAGGTAACTAGAATAGTCTCAGAAAATCACGGGGCAGGTTTAGGTTTACCTTGGTGATGGTCCTATGATGCTTTTCCAAACTGATATTCCTGTTGTCACTTACAGGTTATTTCTATCAAGAAAGTATTTGTTGGCAAGAGAGAAAGTAAATTCTCAAAAAATGTAATTCATTGGATTTTGTTTCTTGAGTTAAACTAATACTTTACTGACCTCTTACCAGATGACTGAGGTACAGGCTGTGCACTGGTCCTCATAGGCATGCAGTCTCTGTTGCCATGCTGGTCTATACATCCTCGCAAGTTGTCCATACAGCAAGACTTGGGTCCAGGGTGATTGTGATGTGGGAGACATCGTCCTACAGACAGCCTCTGTTGACAGCTGCTCTGTTCTCCCCAGCCATGCGAGGCAAATAACCCTTCTGTCAGGACTGTCCTGCTGTCATTCAATAAGTGTCTATTTCATTATTTAAACCTACAGGCTTTTATCGTAAAACGAGTGACTAGAAAAACATACCCCCCAAATAGTGTACAGTGTTTTAAAATGGAAAACAGGAAAGAGCAAACAGCCCGCCACTTGTACTATTAGCAGTGACTCTTTTGCCTTGACTGTCTATAGAGCTAGTTCAGAACCACTGCTGACATCATACTGTCTCCGCCCAATAAGAGCTCGTGAAGTGAGGAGAGGAAGCCTCTTAGCCAGGGCATCCCAGCAGATCAACGCTGGCAGAATGGGCTGCCTGGAACGTGAACCTGGCTGATGCTGGCTCTCTCCCTGCTTCCCCTAGCCCTACTCCTCGTGTGCTCAGGAAGCCGCCTGAGCAAGGCCAGGCCATGGGCTGCAGGTCTCCCTCTTTCTTTCCTTCACAGCCACCAGCTTCTGAAATCCCCCTGTTTAAACTGTTTGGGGGCTTCTAAGGGAGGACAAGACCTGTGGAGTGGGGGACCCAGGAGGGGCTTCTGACTCTTCCCACCTCCGCCTTGTCCCTTGACCGAGAGCATCCCCGCGAGCCTCTGTGACAGGGATGCGGTGGAGAAGGAGGATCAAGTCTAGAGACAGAGCTCCCGCTGTCCGTCCTCCTCCCTCTCTGCTCCTGTGGTCCTGGGCAGAGTTTGCCTCTTAGTGCAGGCTCGTGTGAAAACACACACACACACACACACACACACACACACACACACACACACACACACACACACACCCCAGCTCTCACTTCCCCATGACTACCTGAAAACTCATTAGGGAATCCCACCGTGTAACCTAATGTGAAATAGGCCCAGGTGTCTTTACTGGGTATGGAACGTCCTCAGTAGACCATTAATGAGGACTCATCATCTTCTGGACTGTTAGTTAGGACCCACCACCTATGGGACTGCTAGTTAGGACCCACCACCTACTGGAATACTAGTTAGGTAGGACCCGTGACCTATTGGAATGCTAGTTAGGACCTGCCACCTACTGGAATGTCAGTCAGGACCCACCTCTACTGGACTGCTAGTTGGGACCCACCACCTACCAGACCATTAGTTAGGAGCTACCACCTACGGGACTAGTAGTTAGGGCCCACCACCTAAGGGACTACTCGCTAGGGCCCATCACCTGTGATGGAAGTACTTCTAGTTTCAACATCCACATGCCTAGCTGCTCCTAAGAAAGCCTTTGATTCTGACTTCACGGGCCTCAGCGAGTGGACTTCAGAAGGCACAAGTCGCTTGCTGGAGAGAGCTGACAGTCTCCATTTGAGTGGGTTTAATTCAGTCTATAGCTAGAAATCATTGTTTTCATTTCAAGGAACATGTATATAGAAGTAAATCCTAGAAAACCAACACAGATACAGGTCTTCTCGCTAAATTTCAGCTCCAGCTCCTGGAGAATGAGATGGTTATCTAATGAAACTTGATGAGAAGCACAGGTGCTGAAGTGCTAGGATCTCCTGGCTGCCAAGTTCTCATCTGAAATTGCTTTTGGCCACCTTGAGATCGTAAAACTTAACAATACACCACTGTATGGCTTCAGTAGGAGCATCCAAGAAAAACACTGTTTTATTCATAATCACAGGGGTTAGGAGCTATGAAGAAGTCCCTATAACGAGCCTACCTCTAGCCAGAAACTCTAGCCAGAATCACGGTTAGTCAAAATTCTTATAAAACCTGCCCATTGCTTCCAGGCATTCCAGCAAGCTGCACGTCAGTCAGTCAGTCGTGTGAATGCCGGCCATTCACCAGTGTCTCAGACCACCTCTGTGTGCACCTCCAGAATTTGCTGCATTGACACTTGCAATCCTTAGCCTCTTCGTGGGTTCCAGAATAAGAGATTTAAAATTTCTCACATACCTTCTGGTAGTTCTAGCTAAATATGAACAGAGAGGTTCCCACTAGGGCAAATTCTCTCCACGGTTCAGTTTTCTGCACAAGAGAGAGTATGCTTCTGAGCAGATTGGGTAAACAAAATGAAACCCCAGTGCTGATCTAATGATACGTGCCAGTTTACTTCAACTGCCTATGCAGAAATACTTGCTATTTTGTGAGTAACCGTGCCCTTGAAGGAACTGGTGGCACGTTGCCATCACCGTGGCTGTGTATGTGTGTTTTGATGACATTGCCTAATTCTTTCCAACATGGGGGACCCACGAGGGCACCGTTCTTACAGGCCCCCGGGGCGAATGGAGATGAGGTTGGCAACTGCTGGGATTTGTGCTTTGCTACGACAGCAGAAAAGCAGATGTGTTTGAGAGACTGGAATGAAGAAAATGTACAGTCACTCAGAGCGCAGTGCTGGTGGCATCTGTAGGGAAGGGAGTAGTGAGGTCACCTTAACCTCCCAGGAAAGAACCAAAACCTCTTTTCCAAGTGGATGCTGCGTGTGTGCCTTTTTTGTCTGGCCGAGTGCACTCCCAGGTGTCTGGGGTTTGTTTTTGTGAGTCGGCTCTGGAACTGACTGAATCCGTAATGGATCTGGGGTTATTTTCCTCTGCTGGCTTTTGCAGCGGAGGGGCCAGGCTGTCATTGTGGTAGGGTGAGGAGCGTGCTCAGCTTTGCTGCTGGGACAGCCTTGGTAGGCCTCTGGCTGCTGAGGGACATGGGACATCTGAGCCACCTGCAGTATTTGCTTAAAACTCAATGTGGTCAGTGCTCTTGGAGCATCTTGTTTAGTAGGATTGTGCTGCGTGTGCTTTAGGGCTGGAGATGGGTGATACACGTAGGGCTCTATCTCAGAGCGCACAGCCTCACTGCCTCGCTGGGGTTTGACACACAGCAGGATGCAATGCCTGTCAAGAGGGTTCCAGGGCCATCAGGCATTGGGCAGGGAGTCTGCCTGGGAGGTCAAAGGTCAGAGAGGCTTGTGGACCAGATGGACTATGAAGATGATGGGCCTTAGAGAGGTGCTTTTGAAAATGAGAAGAAGGAACAAAAGCCTAAGATGTGATGGGGAGGGAAGTGCAGGAACCCCTATCTGGGAGTCTCCAGGTGGAGAAGAAGCAGCCGGACAATGAACTTGCATCAGATTGAACAGGGCCTTGAATGCCCAGTGGAATTCCTAGGAAACCATATGGTAGGGAGGAGAAGAGCCCTGGAAGTCACAGAGTGGCACCGTGGTATTTAGGGAGACACCCGTGGTAGCCAGGCATGAGGTCTGCTGGGGCCCGGGGCATGGCACAGAGGGTAGGAGCAGGCTTCAGAGCCAGGGCCCTGAACTGACCAGGTGGGCCACCAGCACCAAGGGAGGGGACTGAATCAGGTGACACTACCGGGTGTTGAGCCCAGAATTTGCTCTGGGTAATGTTCATGTGCAGGAACCTGACAGCTGTCAAGAGACTCAAGGTGACAGCTGCCTGGCAAACTGTCACTTGAAACCTGTACTTGAGACGCATCAAATAAACAAAAACAAGATGCTGTTTAAGATCCATGGGGGTTCAGCCAAGGATAATCCGAGCCCCGTCACAATGGTCATTTTCTTTCCCTCAGAATAACCCCAGCAATAAACTGGTGAGCACCAGCAACACGGTGACAGCAGCCCACATCAAGAAGTTCACCTTCGTCTGCATGGCCTTGTCACTGACGGTAAGGAGAGAATAGTGTGTGTGTGTGTGTGTGTGTGTGTGTGTGTGTGTGTGTGTGTGTGTGTATCTGTCTGTCTGTCTCTCTCCTCTCTCTCTTGGGAAAATGGATATTTTAAAAGGAGAAACCTTCTGTTCCACAGTGTGATGTTCTACTGGATTAATGAGCAACCTCTTCGATGCATGTCCTTTTCTACATGTAACCGATTGTTATCTGAGGAGGCTATTGAAATTAGGAGTCAAGGATTGAGTTCCAGCATTTCTCAGAACTTCTTAAGTGCTGAAAAAAGGCAGACTTTGCCTTTAATTTGAATAATAGCGCTTGTCTTGCTGAATAATTTCCAACCCAGGTTTTAAACATCCAAAGTCAACTTTATAACCATCCCTGTCCCTCTTCCAAATTTTAATCAGTGCTATTTCAGTTCCTCTGGTAAAAATTCCTTTCCAGTGACATTCCTGCTGAGGTAGCCTGCTTACTTGTCCATCATTCAGCACATCCTTACTGAGCCCCTGCTGGGTCCCAAACCCCGTCTATCTGCTGAGGGTACAGCCTGGGTAACACTGCATCATCAGCAGGGCCTGTTGGTGTCGCCTAATATAAATACATGCATCCTTCCTTACCAGTCTTCCCTGTGGGCAATTCAAATGTGTAAGACAGTGTTCCAAAAACATGAGAAAATGAATTCAGGAAGTCCCCAATATATGAATGAGTTCTATTCCAAGAACTTATTTGTAAGTCCAATTTGTTTTAAGTTCAACCAAGTTAGCCTAGGTACCCAACTAACACAATCTGCTATATAGTACTGTATGTATTTAACAGGCTATACTGACACCTGGTGGTGAGAAATAATGCATAAAAACCTGCAGGTGTGCATCATTAAAGTTTGTAACTTGAAGGTTCATAAGTAGGGGGCGGTATATGCTTTAGAATCCAAAGGACATGATATATCATTAAAGGTTGTTTAGAACATTTATTGAGGGCTGGGCACAGCAGCTCATACTTATAATCCCAGCACTTTGGGAGACTGAGGTGGGAGGATCACTTGAGGCTAGGAGTTTGGGACCAGTCTAGGCAATACAGCAAGACCCCATCTCTATAAAAATGAAATAAAATATTATATGGATGTGGTGGTATGCACCTGTAGTCCCAGCTAGTTGAAAGGCTGAGACAGGAGGATCACTTGAGGCCAGAAGTTCAAGGCTGCAGTGAGCTACTTGAAGCCTGAGCAACAGAGCAAGAGGAAAGGAAGGAAGGGAGAGAGGAAGGAACATTTATCAGCTGTAGCAAAAAGCTTAATATTTATAAACAACCTTACATTGGAGACTCTGCCCTTTGGAGGTGGAGAGAAGAGGCTGGGTGTGAAGAAATAAGGGTCTTTTGAGCTCAGCTCCATTTTCCCTTGTTGTGGCAACATGTCTCCTAGGAAGTCCTGTGTAATCCTCCTGTTAATATATACATCAGAAGTATGCTGCAGAGAGGCCTGAGGGTGTGTAGTTGTCATCATGCATGACTAATAAAGAGGACCTAAGGCCACATAAAGAGCCGTGGTCCTTCTAACCATCATCTTGAGAACCACGGGGCTTGAGCTGTTAGTGGAGCTTTCAAATCAGGCCCTGCACACATTTTAGACCTTTAATGTATGTTTTTGAAAGCCTGTCGCTTAATAGTTGATGCATTGAGTTAACACTTGACTCGACTTTCGTAAGGGCAGCATGAGACACAGAGCCCATCACAGCACACCTCTGACACTGCCAAGTCATGACCTTGTGTCCTCGGCTGCCCCTGTCACCACTCACACAGCTTCTCCCGCCAGCCTGTCCCTGGGGAACGTGGGGGGCGTCAGAGCCTGTTCCAGCACTGCCTCACTGCGGAGCAATTTCTGATAGCAGTGCCTGGCTGAACAGGGCCAGTTCCCCGGCAGTCCCGCTCCCGTCAGCGTTATTTCTCTGTATGGTGTGCAAGTTTTTCCATAGTTCCCTAAAATGTTAGCAAAACACTGAACAACTTTGAAGCTGTTTAAAAGAGTATTTTAGGCAGAACAGAGAAGGTTTCTATTCCAGGAACAGACCTCAGCGTTTGGAGACTGTGTTAAATGACTGGAAGTCCAAAGCTGGGCTGGGTCAGCTGCCAGGCCCTGTGACTTGGACCTTATCTGTATACGAAGCTGGCAGTGTTGGTTTGCTGCTGGGTCTGCCGTCCAGGGACTTACCCCTCTCTCTTCTTTTGCTCTGTTTAAACATCTTCCACAGATGTTGAGGCTGATGAAGACCTTTACCAGATTGGGCATAAGGATATCCTTATCTCTTTCAGTTCACAGGCAATAATTTATACCTCTAAAACAGATTCTTCTACAGCAAGTTTATTTTTTTAAAAAAACTACTTATAATCTGGGAAAATGCTTACATTTTTTCAAGTAGACGTTTTGTTAATTTCTTCTTTTTTTTTTTTTAATATAATAGAAATGCAGGAGGGGTCTCCTTTGTTGCTCAGGCTGGTGTCAAACTCCTGGCTTCAAGTGATCCTTCTGCCTCTCATGCTCCCAAAGTGCTAGGATTACAGGCATGAGTCACCATACCTGGCCAGGATTTTTTTTTTATTATTAATTAGTCCAATCCCTGATCTAAAAACCACCTGTCACTTGAAGTATCTCAGGGCAAATTTTCACTTTAGAAATAGAGACTTGGAACCCTTTGTTGAAAAGGAACTAAGAGATGAACTAGTCAAAACCCGTAATTTTTCAGAGAAAGAAGCAACTCGCACAGGACAGGTGACCTGCCCTGGTACCCAGTAATAGAACCAGCAGGAACCCAACCTTCAGGGCTTGTTCTCCTGTGCCCTGTCCCCGACCTGTGCTTTTCCCAGAAAGCAGAGACAAACATTGGCACTAAGGCCTCCAAACCAGAGCACTTGCTGCCACACCTGAAATGGTGGTCTCCTCAGCATTAAAGGCCATAGCAGCTGAGCTGGCAGCTTGTGAAGGGTATCACACACACTGTCCTTACTGTGATTCAATCAATATAACATCTTGGCTAGAGGAATTGTCATTGAAAGACACATAAAAAAATGTAAAGGGAGATTTTTCTAAATTAAGTATTTAAACCATCACTCTAATGTGTGTATGCCTTTTTATATGGCTTATCATATTCATTCTTGGATGCCTATTGCTACTTTTTTTTTTTTTTTAGTCAGTCTCACTCTGTCACTTAGGCAGGAGTGCAGTGGCCCATGCTCACAGTCACTGCAGCCTTGACTTGCTGGGCTCAGGCGATCCTTCCACTTCAATCTTCCCAGTAGCTGGAACCACAGGCACACATCACCATGCAGCTAATTTTTTGATGTATTGTAGAGACAAGATCTCACCAATTTGCCCAGGCTGGTCTCTAACCCCTGGTCTCAGGCAGTTCTCTTGCCTCAGTCTCCCAAAATGCTGGGATTACAGGTGTAAGCCACCATGCCTGTCCTTATTGCTACTCTTAGGCTCCAAACAACACAAGGCAGGGTCTGTGATGTCATCTTTTACCCCCAGGGCCCAGTGTCCTGCCTGGCCAGAAGATGGACACAGTAACAGGTTGGTCAACACAGGAATCACCGATTCTTAACTATGAGATGCAGGTTAGGAAAACACCCACGGCGCTCACCCGAGGCGAGCGGCAGTCTCCTTATTTATACTCAGCATATCCTATTTTTAAAACTTGTAGGAGGCCTTTGACTTTCTATTCTATTTTTGTTGTTTGAATTTTAAAACTTCTTAATGTCAGGAAATTAATGTAGCCGAGGCCAGTGAGACACTCGAGCTGCACACTTTCTGTTTATTTCAGTAGATGATTTTATGTGCAAAGTACTCACTTCCCAGTGATTCCACAGCGTTCCCTGCCTCACTCAACTAAGTACCTTCCTGAACTGGGCCGCTTGGGGGAAAGCCAGCTCTTGCTATTGAGCCCTTCAGAGGGGCTGACTCCACGCATCCTGCAGACGCTCAGGGACTCTGTGATTCCAAGGACAACTTAGTCCAGAACCCAGATTCACCCCTTCCACCAGAATGGGCTTCTTCTCAGGCTCTGACATTTTGGCTCAATGCCCGTCTCTGCCTGTGAAAAACATGGCCGTGCCACTTTTGACAGTAAGAGACTCGTATTTCAGCCTGCTACAGTGACACATATTTATTCCTCATTATGGATTTTCTCTTTAAAATTAGAACATCTATCCTATGCCAAAAGTTGGTTCTGCCCTCATACTCTTATCCGGAAGATTTTTTTTTTTTTTAATCAGTGAGTTTCAGGAAAAGCAGCACATGTCTTCTGCCCAGTTTGGAAGAGGAGGTGAATTCAGAGACGCGTGGGGAAGAAAGCTGGAAGGATGTTCTGTTTCTGCTGGCATCTTGCTTTCCAGTCCGCTATTAGTGTTCCCAGTAGGGGGGCTGATTGATCTCTAAACCATGTGGTGGGAGTGAGGATGGGGAAAGGGGTGTCTCTAGTCGATCTGAAAGATCAGCTTCAAAACAGTAGGACTGTCAGATAAAAACGAATCTCCTCAGTAGCAAGATGGGGGCGGACACAGCAAAGCCAGGTGAGCAAGGTGCCAGCGGACTGACAAGCAACTGGCAGGGTGAAGGGAAACAGTCCAAAAACACACACGCTAAAGCCATCCAGAGGAGCAGCCTGAGGGTGCACACCCACGTGGAAGTGCAGAGTCCACACAGGAGACACCTCATTGCAGAACAGTGACGCGAGACTCAAGGACTGGGCATCTGCAGGTGCCGGAGTCAGAGCCCGCGGCGCTTTGCCCTGAACTTTCCCGGAGAGCCCGGTCTCTGTTGCGCGTGTGCCTAACTGTGGATCACAGTGGCAATGGGCCCTGCCAGGCAGTGTTTCTCCGTGGACAGTCTGAACAGTCTGGACCACCGGCTGAGGCAGTGATGTGCTGAGAAGTAGCACAGCGGCCCTTCCTCTTGCTTGGGGCGGGCGGCTGCAGTTCTGTGCTTACAGAAACCCGGCCCCGTGGGCCCCATGGGGTCTGTCATGGCTTCCTTCTGGATGCTAGGTTTGGGGGTAAAATAGAAACCACTAACCAGAGTGGGCCCTGTCTTCCCAACAGTCCTGTTGGTGAGGAAGAAGTGTCCCCAAAGGGTAGCAGACCTCCTATTCCTAGATGCCAAGCCAACCAATCAAGCTGCTAAGTTTACCAAATTTGCCAATTTGTCCCAAACATGGTTTGGTTTGGCTTGTTTGTCTGCTTAGCTCCTTCTGAAGTTCAAAGCAAACCATAAGAGACAGGGAAGTTTTTTTTTTTGTTTTTATTTTTTTTTGAGTTGGAGTCTCACTCTGTCGCCCAGACTGGAGTGCAGTGGCCGCTCCCGGCCACCGCAGCCTCAGCCTGCTGGGCTCCGGCGATCCTTCCGCCTCAGCCTTCTGAGTAACTGGAACTACAGGCGCAAGCTACCACACCTGGCTAATTTTCGATTTTTATTGTAGAGATGAGGTCTCGCCAAGTTGCCTAGGCAGGTCTCAAACCCGCGGGCTCAGGCAATCCATTCACCTCAGCCTCCCAAAGGCGTGGGATTACAGGCTGAGCCACCAAGCCCGGCTGAGACAGGGAAGTTTTAACAGCCGTGGATGCTTGTAGTGGACTAGTTTCCATTTTGATTTCACAATGGCATTTTAAGAACATTCAGTGTCTCTCTTTTCAAGCTCTCTGCTGCTTTGGCTTTGGGGAGCAGGTGCCAAGAGAGGGGGCCTCTGCTTCAGGAGAGGTGGAGAAGAATCCATGCTAAGTTCAGGCTTGGCTGCCGCCAAGGCCTCCCTGGGTCCCTTGGCACACAATGGAAATGGGCGGCTATCCAGATGGATCTTGGTGAGCGGAGCCAGCAGGGTGCTTTTGTGCAGTGGGCAACCTACACAGCCATACCCAGTGCCCCTGCATGCCAAACCCAGAGAAAGAGGAGGTGGGGAGAGCAAGGATCAGGGAAAGAAGAGTGGCTGGGTGTGAGAGAGATGGAGCTGCATAAAGGTCAGAGGAAAAGGGGAAGCGGCCATGGTTAGAAATGGAGAGAGGAGGTTACGAGTCAGAGAAAGGTGGAGCAGAATGGCGCAGGTGGGGGCACAGATGGGGAGAATGTGGAGGCCCAGAGACCCTTGAGCCCTCACAGCCCCCGTGGCCCTGCCAGTTCTTCCAGTACAAACTGCCATAAACTTTAGACGAGTATTAAGGAGGTAATCTTTTAGGCCAGGTGTGGTGGCTGCCTGTAATCCCAGCACTTTGGGAGGCTGTGGCGAGAGAATCGCTTGAGCCCAGAAGTTTGAGACCAGCATGGGCAGTATAGCAAGACCTTGTTCCTACAAAACAAGTAAAACAATTAGTCAGGCCTGGTGGCATGTGCCTGTAGTCCCAGCTACTTGAGAGGCTGAGGCAGAAGGATCGCCTGAGCCCAGGAAGTTGGGGCTATGGTGAACCATGATTGTGCTACTACACTCTAGCCTGAGTGACAGTGAGACACCAACTCCAAAAAAAAAAAAAAGAGAGAGAGAGAGAAAAAGGTTCTTAAGAATTCAGTGATGTTGACAAATTGTTGGCTGACCAAATTAGTTATTCCACAGGCTGATTTTTGGTAAACGGACCTGTTTCAAGACGGCAGGTGTGGAATGGGACTCTCACCAGACCTGTCCAGGGTTGGCGTTGCATGCCCACATTCAGATTGTGCAGGGGACTATCCCCAGGTCCCCACGCTGTATCCACTGGCCACCTAATAACTGGCCTCCCTTTGCTTTAACAAACGGCGGTTGCTTGGTGTGGGGGTGTGTGGGTGTGCTGCTGTCACTTTAGGCAGAGAGAGGAGGCCCACCAATATGCCACGCTGGCACAGTATGCCAGTCATACCACAAGGCCTTGTGCAAGGGGACACAAAGGTATCTGTGTCAATGGCTATTAGTATTTCAGGATCCAGATCCTTTTTTTTTTTAAGACAGCTAAAATAGGTTTTTACTCTGGATCTTTCTGAGCTTTGCTTTTTGTAGTCTGCGGGTGGTACGTTGGACACTGTGCATCTGCACGCAATCTGGAACCTCCTGTTTGGATTGCTGTGGATTGAATTATGTCTGCCAAAGCTTTTTATATTGAAGTCCTAAGCCCCAACCTCCTAATGCGAACTTGTCTGGAAATAAGGTTAAGATGAGGTTCTGCTGGGGGCATGCAGTGGACCCCCAATCCAGTATGACTGGTGTTCTCCTGAGACGGAGAAATCTGAGCACAGACGCACACTCAGGGAAGACGCCATGTGGAGTGGAGTGAAGCTTCCTCAGTTCAGGGACTGCCAAAAGCCAGGACAGGCCTGGGACGGATCCTTCCCTCGCACCTGCAGAGGGCCCGCAGCTCCATTGACACTTGGTTTCAGACTCTAGAACTATGAGACGACAACATTCTGTTGTTTAAAGTCACCCAGCTCATGGCCGTTTGTTTTGGGAGCCCTGGCAAGTGAAGAGATGACTGACTCTAAAAGAAAGGATCCTTCTTGCAGTCACTTGAGACCACACGGATTGATCGGCCAGGTTACCTCCTCAGTGGACTCATTTTCCTTTTAGACTCTCCCTCCCTTTAGTTTCTATGAGACATGTCTGTTGTCTTAGTTCCAGATTTTCCATGTGAGCAGAGGATTTGCTCGGAAGTGTTCTTCACGCCATGCAGCCTGTGCCTGTCTTCATGTTTCTATCTTTGCTGATGGTTTTTGTGGGCAGGGGAGACCATTGGCATCATGGCATCTGATAGGAATGCTGGTGTTAGATTTAGGTTACTTTGCTTCTTGTTTTTAGTCTGCTTTTTATTGATTGAATAACCCAGTGCATCTCAACTAGGCCTTTTCAGAATCCTGGACTAGCCTGTGCCACTAACACGCAAAATATTTTCCCAATTTTCAGGAAACAATATGAGTTTTCAGTATTTTATTTGTTTGTGTTTATTCTCCCAAATTGCCTCAAAATCTTGATCCCTTCACCACTTGAGCCTTCTAAAGGGTATCTGATTTGTGATAACATTATAAAAGTTATTTATTTTTCAGTTGAGCATGTCAATACAAGTCTGTGGTCTGCACACATGGGACCCACCACCTGAGCAAGTCTGAAAACCACAGGGGAGACATTGTGTCCAAACCCTGGACCTGTGGACAAGTACAGGTGGCCAGCCCCGCCACCCCCCCCGGCACTTGGCCCAGCATTTAAGGGAAACCAGACCCTGTGGATCCCTGAGTGTACCAGGGACTGCCTGACCCCAGTCCCACCTCAAGAATGCATTTCCCCAGCTCTGCTCCTGTGGCTTTTTACTGGTATAAAAACAGAATTGTCATAGGGAGAGGTCAGTCACAAACTGTTGTTCCATGCAAATGGCAGAGTAACGCATAGGGCTTACCTAGGAGACTCCAGGAATAATACCTATGACTCTCTGGCTTTTAAACAATTTTTTTTCTTTAGTCTCAGCTTAGAGACCAAAAAAACCCATCAGTCTGGGGAGCATTTTTCTTCTTGCCCAATGGGCACATTACAGCGTGTAGAAATCAGACATTAGCTCGACTGGATGCTCAGACCAGACACTCCTGACAAGAATTTGCCATAAACCTTGTGGAGAAAACAGGGATGTGCTGGTGTTCCTGGCTTCTTGGCTTCTGAATTCAGCACCCACTCCGGTGCTCTGAGGTTCTTGGAGCTCCACGCATGAGCACGTTCCTGGTGGCCTGAGCCTCTTAATGGGCTGCTGGTTGTTACATCTCAGAAGCATGTTGTGCTTCTTTTAGGCAGTGGGCTCAGAAGGAACAAAAAGACCCCAGAATAAATTCATGGCACAATTCGGACCCTGTATACAAGTAAACTTTTTTAATTTTTGTTTGTTTTTGAGTCGGGGTCTCACTCTGTCGTCCAGGCTGGAGTACAGTGGCTTGATCATGGCTCACTGCAGCCTCCACCTCCTGGGCTTAGAAGATCCTTCTGCCTCAGCCTCCCAAGTAGCTGGGACTCACAGGTGCATGCTACCATGCCCTGCTAATTTCTTTAATTTTGGGTAGAGACATGGTCTCACTATGTTGCCTAGGTTGGTGTCGAACTCCTGGGCTCAAGCAATTCTCCTGCCTTGGCTTCTCAAAGTGCTGAGATTACAAGCATGAACTACCACGCCTGGCCTTAGATATATTTTTTAAAGTAAATTATTTCAAAAAAATACCACGTAGAAGTAATGGCATCAAGCAGCATATGAAATGAACACAGTGAGGACCCAAAATGCCTGATTAACATGCTGAATGGCCATTTTGTATGTTTAATGAAGTAAGACACCATTTGACCCAGGAACAAAAGAAAACAATGCAAAAACACTCTGGCCCCACAGAGGGATTTCACTGGCTTTTCTCTCCTGGGGCCTGGCTGTTCTCCTGCACCTGCAGGTGGAACTTCAGTTGCTTTTAGCTATGTATGGCCTTTGCGCAAACGTTCATTTTCTCTCAAAGGGCTTTCTACTGCATTCCTTCCTGCGTGCCCAGCTCTGGTCAAGGACTCGCTTGTTCAAACACAGTAAAGTAAGTGGGTCTGAATTATGCCATGAATTTATTCTGGGGACTTTTTGTACCTTCTGAGTCCACTGCAGGCCTAAAATAACCACAACGTGCCTCTGAGAAACAGTGTGCATGGCAAATAATAGTGCCTCGAGAACCTGTTCACGGAGAGCCAGGTGTCAGATAGGTTTCCGTGACCCTCCTGCCACCTCCCTGGGGATGGCTCTTAACTGATGGGACTTGAGGAATTCCTTGATCGATACCAAATAAGTTTCCAGAGGACCTGGGTCACTCACTGGAACTGACCCTTCCAGTCTCCTCCCATAAATTCCCACCTTTGAAACTGGAGACAAGTTCGGATGCAGGGTTGCTTGTCACACGTGGGACCCTCATGACACTTGACCACCCAGTGTTAGTTGGGAGGGGCAGGGACAGAGGCAGAGGGATTTAGCTCAAGTTTGAAATCAGGGCTCTATAGCCTGGACAAATGGCTTTGGAGCCACAGAGTTTGGGTTCAAATCCCAACTCCACTCTACTAGCCGAGTGGCTTCCGGAAAGTCAGTTAAAACTGTAAGCCTCAGTTTCTCCATCTGCCACTTGGAGATAATGAGAATTGTCTACCTTTAAGACTTTTAGAAGGAGCAATAGCTTAGTGAAGTGGCTGGCATATGCTGTAAGCAGAGAACTTTGGCTCTCCTCACAGCCGTCAGCTCCAACACCGGGGCATTGAGTGATCCCAACCCAGGATCCAGAGTGAGGAAACTGTGGCTGAATATGTAAGTGGCTGCTGGTATATTGGATGCCAACAAATAATTGTATGATTTACACATACATATATTTGTATGCGAGTACATGTGAACTTATCCTTCTATTTTTATTTTTATTTATTTTTATTTTTTTGAGTTGGAGTCTCACTCTGTCGCCAAGACTGGAGTGCAGTGGCCGCTCCCGGCCACCTCAGCCTCGACCTGCTGGGCTCCGGCGATTCTTCCGCCTCAGCCTTCCAAGTAGCTGGAACTACAGGCGCGCACTACCACACCCAGCTAACTTTTTTTTAATTTATTGTAGAAATGAGGTCTCACCAAGTTGCCCAGGCAGGTCTCGAACCCATGGGCTCAGGCAGTCCACTCACCTCAGCCTCCCAAGGCGTGGGATTACAGGCTGAGCCACCGAGCCCGGCTTATCCTTCTACATTTCTGTGTTTTTTTTTTCTTGTTGGTATTTTTTCAAAATGCCAGTCTCAGCCAGGCACGGTGGCTCACGCCTATAACCTCAGCACTTTGGGAGGCTGAGATGAAAGGATTCCCCTGAGCCCACGGGTTTGAGACCAGCCCGGGCAACTTGGTGAGACTTCATCTCTACAATAAATAAAAAAATTAGCCAGGTATGTTGGTACATGCCTGTAGTTGCAGCTACTTGGAAGGCTGAGGCAGAAGGATCACCTGAACCCAGCAGGTCGAGACTGCGGTGGCCGTAAGTGTGCCACTGCCCTCCAGCCTAGGCGACAGAGTAAGATGCCCACTCAAAAAAAAAAGTCAGTCTCTTGGTGGTTAGGTTTATACACACCTTCGGTAGACAGACCCCACTGCAGACATGAGACCCGCGTGCGCCATTTCCCTTCCTTTCTACCTCTTGGGGAGCCCCTTGGTTGTATCACCCCTTGCTGCTTGCAGCCCCCCAACCCCAGGTACAGATGGTGCATACCCCAGCTTCCATCTCCTTGCTAATTCGGAAATGCCAGTTTTCTCAGAAGCTGCCATGAGTGCAGAACAGGAGGCGTTGGTAAGTTTAGTCCTCGGACTGGACGTCTGAAAGAACTGCAGATACCAGTTGCATATTGGAAAAGCCAGTAAAAGGACAGACTGAAAACCACAAAGGGCTGGCAAATGCGTTTACTTGCACTTTGGAGTCCTCAGTCTAGAAAGAACAGCCACGTGCACATGGGAAGCCTATGTCCTGTGGGCACCCGTGACGTCTCCTAAGGGCGCCTTCGTGACTTCTGTTCCCGTGACACGGCTCCTGCACTGCCGTGTCTCACACAGGTGTGGGCTTGTGCACTGCTGCGTCACCTAATGCCCAGGCAGTGGGCACAGCACGTCTTTAATTTTCATCGATGCAGCCTCGGGCAACATTGGTTTTTCTAAGCCCAAGACCCGTTATGACCCAGCTGATGGTGTTCTTGGGTAGCTGAGGACTGGGCCCTTCCAGTGTCCTTCCTTAGGACGTTTGCCAACCTCGAGGTTCCTGGCACCTTCCCAGGTCTCTAAGCTCTGTCGGTCACATCTATGAGTGTCTTCACCATGCCGATGTTGCCATCGAAGCCTTGCACACACCTAAGGGCATCACCAGACGGTGTGCTTGCCCTTGTCAGTTTGGTCCTTGGACCCCTCCTGGCTGCATTTGCACAGGCTCGCTGGCTTTAGGTGACCGTCCTTGGTGGAGAAGGGGGTGGAGGGAAGGGGTTTGGAAGGCCCCCTCTTTTAAAGTTCTTTGTCTTGCTCTGAGCACTTTTATTCATTCACAGTGCTTGTTGGGGCTTTCACCTTCCCCACCTTGTTCCTGGAGGCTTAAGTGTCATTTGGAATCCATGTCCCCAGGCCTCCCCCTCCTCCTGCCCCATTCTCTCTCCCAGCCCAGGGCCCACAAACAGTGAAGTCCTGGGAAATGAGCCCCCTGATACCCGCTGCCCCCCAGCGCCCTTCTGGTGTGTCCTTCACCTTGGGCTGCCCCCCTGCTCCCCTTTGCTGCGGTGTCACCTAGCTCTGTGCTTTGCTGTCGGTGGCCGCTGCCTTGGCCCGGAGCGCCCCATTGAGCTTCTCAGCAGGCACCAGGCACAGATGGTGTCCCCTCCCTTGCACTCCTAGCACCGGGCTCTTGCCGGCAAGTACATCGGGCACGTGGGCACCACCTGTCAGACTCCCACCCTCCCCCACCAGCCTGCCAGCCCTTAAAGGCAGCAGCCCTCAGGCTTGGCATGGGCCCAGCAGGCCCTGGATGAGCGAGCACCTGGCGTGGATGAATGTCTTGCAGACAGCAGCACCACCCCCTTCTGCACCCAGGGAGCCACGTGGCCTTCGAATGCCTCTGTTCCTCCTCACATGCTCCCTTCTGGTTGCATGGAGGGAAGTTCTCTTCTGAGAGCTTTTCAGCCTCCTTTTAGAATCTCTGGTGCTGTGAGGCTGGGCGTGGTAGCTCACGCGTGTAATCCCAGCACGTTGGGAGGCTGAGGCGAGAGGACTTCCTGAGCCCAGGAATTGGAGACTAGCCTGGGCAATATGGTGAGGCCTCATCTCTTCAATTAAAAAAATTAGCCAGGCGTGGTGGCACACGCTTGGAGTCCCAGCTACTTGGAAGGCTGAGGCAGAATCAGTCCTAGCTACTTGGCAGGCTGAGGCAGAGTCAGTCCCAGCTACTTGGAAGGCTGACACTGAGGATCACCTGAGCCCGGCAGGGTTGAGGCTGCAGTAGCTGTGACTGTGCCACTATACTCCAGCCTGGGCAACAGACTGAGACTCTGACTCAAAAAAAGAAAAAAAAAACTCTTTGGTCTGTGAGGTTATATTTGCCCCTTTTCCACAAATTTTGAAATGTTTTCTTTACTTCCATTTATTTATGTGGGGTTTCACTCTGTCTCCCAGGCTGGAGTACAGTGGCATAATCACAGCTCACCGCAGCCTCAGCTTCCTGGGCTCAGGCAGTCCTCTTGCCCCAGCCTCCCAAGTAGCTGGGTCTACAGGAACATGCCACCACACCCAGTTAATCTTTTAAAAATTGTCTATAGAGGTGAGATCTTGCTTGATATATTGCCCAGGCTTGTCTCAAACTCCTGGCCCCAAGCGATCCTCCCACCTTACAAAATGCTGGGATTTACAGGCATGAGCCCCCACACCGGCCAATTCCTTTTATTTTTAAATGTCCCCAGTTCCCTGTGCACTCATAAAGGTTGCAGCCACCCTCCATTGCCTGTCAGTGTTGCGCCCATTGAGGCCGGGAGCCCTCTGATTCCACTTCCAGGGATAAGCCTTGTCTGGGAGGGATTAGTCTGGAGCCTGCTGGAGAAGGGAGAGGCGACTCTGTGGTCTGCTAAGGCCCTCTCCGCGCATTCCATTTCTGTAGAAATCCTGGTGTGGATGGCAGGCAGCGGCCGCCTCTGTCGGGCTAGACTGCCTGCCTGTGGGAACACCAGTGCCATTGCCGCAAAATTCAGGATGAGGGTGTTTGGTATTTAAAACATCTCTGTCTAAAGCTTCAGAACTTCAGATCTCAAAGATCAACCCAGGAGGGAAAGAAAACCAAAAACCGCATCATCAGAGAAGGAAGGAGAAAGATCCTTCCTTTCAGGGGCTTTCTCCGGGACACACTGAGATAATCCCTCCCAGTGAGGCTCAACTGGCCTTCAAATACTTCTTTTGCTGCTCACACAGGTCTGGAAGCGACATTCCCAAAGATATAAACAAGAATTCCAGCTCTTCCTCTCCCCTCCCCTTCAGAGCCGCCGCCCCCCCACCCCCCCGCCAGGCAGCAAGGTTAGGGATGGTGGCAGTATTTATAGTGCCATAATCCCCCTGGGCCCAGGCTCCATCGCCTCTCCTGAAGGTCTGTGCAGCTGGTCTAAGGCGCTGTAGACGCATAAAGGCCCAGGCCCTCGACCAGAAACAAGCTGCTTAGAAGTCGAAGGCTTCAAGTCTGGTCCGGCACTGCCTCTCACTTCCCCAGTTTCCCCAGTTAGAAAAAGACTTTCTTTTCTTAATTGAAGGGCCAGTTTTGCACCTGGCAGCTCAGGAAGCGCTCCGCCAACCCCGTTTTTATCACGAGGAGGATCTGGGGAGCTTTTCTTGCTCGCGCCCTGCTGCTTCTCAGGATGGCACCCAAGAAAGAACACCTTATCTTTGGTGGCATCCCATTATTCAAAGCGCGCGAGTCCTCAGTCCTCCCATGGTGTGCTAGAAAGCAGCAGAATCTAAGCCAACTAGGAAACACCGCTATCCCACGGGACCTGCTCCAGCAGGCCGAGTTCATGGGAATGACCTAGTCTTACCTCCTTGCTGCCAGCCTTCCCCCCAGGCCGTGACTGTCACTCAGCTGCCTTGGGCGGATAGCAAAGGCCTTATTCCAGCCATGGTACCATGCTGACCCTTCGTCTGGAACAAAGACAGCCTGTTTGAGGCTTTGTTCATGCTGGGCGCCCCACCCCCGTGCCATTGTTCCAGACTCCAGAGGAGAAAATGCCTCTTCTTGTGCACAGGGGGTGAAGAAAGAACCAAAGGTAAATACATGGAATTTGACACTTTCTCATTCTGTACCAGTGGGCAAGGCGCTTCAGAAGGTGAAGATGTCTCAGAAACACGGAGACAGCAGACAAGGCTTCTGTGTTCCCAAGGCCTGAATTGAAATTCTTGCGCCCCCCCACCCCCCATTTACCAGTGGGTGACCTGGACAAGTCCCACAATCCCCTTAGGACCTTGCCCTCATCAGTAGAGGAGCGAAAAGTAAGACAGCTGTCCCGGATGGTGTGAAGATTAAATGAAAACACGGAGAACGCTTGGCATATAATGAATGATTGGTAAGAGTGAGTTCCTTCCCGCAGAACCTCGGGCCTCCCTCTGTGCCTGTCTCTGGAAGCTTCGGGGATCTAACATTTGCTCTCTCCTCAGCACACATTACAGATTTGAGAGGGTGATTGGTTTGTTCCAGGAGACTCAGGAGAAATTCAAACACTTAAGACTGATCCCTAAAACTCTTACCTAAGCACTTATAATAAATGCCAGGGCAGGACAGGCGCAGTGTTTCACACCTGTAATCTCAGCACTTTGGGAGGCGAGAGGATTGCTTAAGTCCAGGAGTTCATGACCAGCCTAGGCAACTTAGCGACACCTCATCTGTAAAAAGAAATTTTAAAAATGGCTGTGTGTAATGGTATACCCCTGTAGTCCCAGCTCTCAGAAGGCTAAGGAGGGTGGGTCACTTGAGGTCAAGGCTGCAGTGAGCTGTCATCGTGCCACTGCACTCCAGTTTGGGTGATTGAGACCCTGACTCAAAAAAAAAAAAGGGCCAGGGCAAATGCACCTGTGTATTATTAAAACAAATGAACAAGGCTGGTGTGCTGTTATGAGCAGGCTTCAAAGTTTGTAAATATTTTTTTTAATGATGGTAAAATACACATAACATAAAATGTACCGCCTTGACCGTGTTGACGGATACAGTTCCATACATGCACGCTGCTGTGCCAATGTCATATCTTCTGCCCATAACGAGTTGCAGGACTGAAGCTCCACACCCGTTAGACAGTAACTCCCCATGCCCCTCCCCGCAGCTCCACGCAGACTCTAGTGAATAAAATAGTGAAGGAAAAGAAGAGAGACTAAACAGAAGCCGGAGCGTGGGACTCTTGAAATATTTTTTGGAGCAGGTGAGTAAGAATAGGAAATAAAACATCTGCAGATTTGGGAAGGGGAGAAATTAGACTACCAGTGCACTGGCTATGGGCTTGGTGCATGGCGCCCCTTGCTGTTGAAGGTGTAGCTTGTTTCTTTCAACCAGCACTTGGTCATCTTAGGTTTGAAAGACATGTATTTGGCAATTTCATTAAACCTAAATGACAGCAAGCATGATTTGTTTTCATTTTCTTTCTTTATTTTTTTTTTTGGAGTCTCACTCTGTCACCTAGGCTGGAATGCAGTGGCATGCTCACTGCCACCATGACCTCGACCTGCTGGGCTCCGGGGATCCTTCCGCCTCAGCCTTCCAAGTAGCAGGAACTACAAGCACACGCCACCATGCCCGGCTAATTTTTTTGATTTATTATAGAAAAGCGGTCTTACCAAGTTGCCCAGGCAGTCCTCTCACCTCAGCCTCCTAAAGTGCTGGGATTATAGGCGTGAGGCACCACACCCAGCCGCAGTTTTCATGTTCTTAAAAAACTGATTTTAAAACTACATCTGAAATTTTTGATTTTTTTTAAAACCATGATTATGCTGTAACAGTTGATAGTTGCAGCCACTCCCTTTTGGAACTATCCAAGATAGATGTAATCATTACGATGATCAACAAGCCAGATGGAGACTATTGGATGCCACATAGACACTTCATAATATGCTTCTCCCAGGTCCTTAGCCCAGAACACCAAGCTCTGTTTCTCTCCATAATAAATGGAGTATGCTTTCATCTTTTGTAAATAGACGTGACTTGCTACACCTATTGGAGCCAGCTGAAATTTTTGCTAGCCCGATCTTACATAAAGAGCCCCGCACACCTCCTGTCTATGACTGTAATAATCATTATCCCTCCTCAAGAGATTTCTCCACCTGTGACGTTCTTCTGCTGAGCCAGGCACCTGTGCAGAAGCAACCCTCTCACGTGCTGTCCTTGGTTCAGCCAATCCCAGAGCCATTCCCTCTGGTGATTACTATAGGCTAGCTCCCTGACACCCTTTTAATGCCAATCCCCAGAAATTGGGCTTGTTGGCTACTTTCGCACATTATGCTTGCTTTAGGAATCTTCCCCCTGGTAAAAGGGAATATGTGTGTGTGTAGATAGATAGATAGATAGATAGATAGATAGATAGATAGATAGATAAAATCAACATTTTCAGATGTAGTTTTATAATCTGTTTGTTCATTTATTTTTGTGTCAGAGTCTCACTCTGTTGCCCAGGCTGGAGTGCAGTGGCACACTCGTGGCTGCATAAGCTTGACCTGCTGGGCTCAGGCAATCAATCCTTCCATCTCAAGCTTCCAAGTATCTGGAACTACAGGCATGTGTCACCACACCCAGCTAATTTTTGGATTTTTTGTAGAGATGAGGGCTTACCAAGTTTCCCAGGCTGGTCTCGAACCCGTTGGCTCAGGCAATACTCTCACCTTGGCCTTCCAAAGTACTGGGGTTATAGGCATGAGCCACCACTCCCAGCCTTATAATCAGTTTTTTAAGAATATGAAAACAAGCTGGGCTCAGTGGCTCAGCCTGTAATCCCGTGCCTTTGGGAGGCTCAGGTGAGTGGATTGCCTGAGCCCGCGGG